>NW_021830466.1:0-5000 GCF_006345805.1 Octopus sinensis | reverse complement strand
CTGTTTTCTGCAAGTGCCCTACTCATATTGCAGCCCCTATTTGTTCCATGTACTTCTCGTGATTTTTGCTCACTGTTCTGAGGGATCCGATAATTATTGGTACTACTGCTACCTTTTTCATCGACCACAACTGCTTAACTTCCCAAGCTAACCTGTCATATGTATCGACTTTTCTTTCTTCCTTATTGCATACCTTGTTGTCAGCTGGGCATGCTATATCTATGATCCAGCATAGTTTGTTTTCTTTCTCAATTAAGACTATGTCTGGCTTCCTATTCTTTTGTTTTCTTTCTCAATTAAGACTATGTCCAGTTTCCAATGATTATTATCATTATTATTATTATTATTATTATTATTATCATTATTATTATTATTATTATTATTATCATTACTATTATTGTTTTTGCTGTTGTTGTTGTTAAGGTGGCGAGCTGGCAGAATTGTTAGCCCACTGGGCAAAATGCTTAGTGGTATTTCATCCGTCTTTATGTCCTGAGTTCAAATTCCACCAAAGTCAACTTTTTCATTTTTTCAAGGTCAATAAATTAAGTACCACTGAAACACCAGGGTTGATGTAGTCAACCTGTTCCCTCCCAACAAATTTCAGGCCTTGTGCCATTAGTAGAAAGGATTATTATTATTACTATTATTATTATTATCATATTATTATTATTATTATTATTATTATTATTATTATTATTATTATTATCATTATTATTATTATCCTTGTTTTCGTTATTGATATAGTTATTATCATTATTGCCAATGTTGCAGTGCAAAGCAATAATTCTGTGGAATTCCTTAATTCATGATCTTGGCATTAGAAATTGGTTTCTATTCCCCACAGACATCGATTCTCATTGAATGAAGTTGAGTCTTGTAAGAAATGGACAAAATACTTTGAACAGTTTTTATTGTTTGCTTGTTTGTTTTCCTTCTTTTTTTTCTTTCTCCATACCATCATAATGTAGACCACACTGTAAACAACTGGTGTGAAACTTCACCATCTCTGTTTGTGTATGTATATATATATATATATATATATTATATATATATTTATATATATATATATATCGAACAGTGACGTGAGTGGTCAGCAGTGCATCACTGGATAAATATTTTTTATTTGTGGGTTAACAGAGGCTACCAATGGTTTCATGCAAAGAGAAGTCTCTTAACAATTATCAAGCCTTCCATACGGAATGTTGGTTCTCATCTCCATCTTGGATGAGAATGTATATATATATATATATATATATATAGATAGATAGATAGATAGATAGATAGGTAGATAGATAGATAGATAGATAGATAGGTAGATAGATAGATAGATAGATAGATATAGATATATATATAAAGATATAAATAGATAGATGGATAGATAGATAGATAGATATATTGGATCTCACAAAGGCAGAGACTGAGACCTTTTGGCATTATGCCAACAATTATCTCAACAATTATCAAGCCTTCCACATAGAATATTGGTTCCCATCTCTATCTTGGATGAGAATATAGATAGAGAGATAGAGAGATACATTGGGCTTCACAGAGACAAAGACTGAGACTATTTGGAATTATTCCATGCTTCGAGCATTGGGCCTCATGGAGAAAAAAAGTCCATTGGTACTGTGTCATGCTTGAGAAGACCTGTCATGCAAATGGCACCTGTGCCGGAGTCACATAAAAAGCACCCGTTACACTCTTGGAGTGGTTGGTGTTAAGAAGGGCATCCAGCCGTAGAAACCATGCCAAAAGAGACTGGAGTTTGATGCAGCTTTCCAGCTGGCCAGCCCTGCTCAAACCATCCAACCCATGCCAGCATGGACAACAGACATTAAATGGTGATGATGATGATGATGTATTTCTCTATGAATGTGTGTGGTGTGTACATATAGGTGTGGCTCTGTGTGTGTGTGTGTTTTAAGATTTCACTTATGTGTAATGCTACTAATAACTTGCTGATAGAATTCAATGCACATACACTTTAGAATAAAGCATTAGGCAAGTACAGAGCATAATATGAAATTAAAGAAAGGACAAGAGAACAGGATTCATGTAATCAACTGCATTGGCTTACAGCAGTTTTTTTCTATCAGATGCAATGCAATCAGAGCTGAGTGATGGTGCATCACCTTGTAGTTTTCTCAGAGCCTCTAAAATATTCATGCATATACATATATATGTCTGTGTGTGTGTGTGTGTGGTGTATAGATAGGTGTAGGTGTCACTGTTGTATTGAGAGGTTTGCTTCCCAACTCTGTGGTCTTGAGTTCAGTCCCACTTCACAGCAGCTTGCACAAGTGTCTTCTACTATATCTCTCCAGGCTGACCATGGTCCTGTGAGTGAATTTGATGTATGGAAACTGAATCCTTTCTCATATATGTGTGTGTGTGTGTGTGTGCTTGCCGGTGCACCCTTGTCTATTCATTGCACAGTGGTTGTAAACAAGTCTGACCATCATACAAGCAGTGTTGTTTATTTCCAGTTTTACATGGTTAAACGTGTCTTGCTATGGAAACTGTTAAGTCAATTGGAAACAAGTGAGGATCGATGGTGAAAAAGGCCATAAAAAAACTGCATCAGCAAGCTCTGTCTGATGTATGCAGCCATGGAAAAGAGGACATTGAATGAGGATAATGGTGATCGGAATGTTCAGGTGTGGCTGTGTGGTAAGAAGCTTGCTTCCCAACCACATCGTTCCAGGTTCAGTCCCACTGCGTGGCACCTTAGGCAAGTGGCTTATACTGTAGCCTTAGGCTGACCAAAGCCTTGTGAATGGATTTGATAAACAGAAACTGAAAGAAGCCCATCGTATAGGCTTACAAAGAATAAGTCTTTGAGTCGTTCTTTTCAACTAAAACACCTTAAGGTGGTGCTCCAGCATGGCCCCGGGCAAATGTGAATGAAACAAGTAAAAGGATAAAAGAATATACAAAGGCATATAGGTTTGAAAACAAAAAATATATATATATGTACATATATACATACATATGTGTGTGTGTATGCGTATATATATATATATATATATATATATATATATATAAACAAATAAATTTACATAGAGCATAGAAAATACAGGACACTGAGAAAAGAATGCTTAGTTTTTTAACTCAACAGCTGTTTCTGGAAGCTTGGAATTATGCAATAATCATAATGTTCATAATTAACAGATGGAATGTGTAAAAAGTCATAGCTATGCAACCAGTAAATGGTTGCATATCCATCATCATTTAATGTCGAGGCTGTCTTGAGTGATGTGGATTGAAAGGGTCTGTTGGGTTCAAGAAGTGCTTAGAGCTGCAGTATCTGCTGGATGTCCTTTACAGTGTGTAGCAGGTGATTTTCCTTGGCACCAGCACTAATGAGGTTGCCATGCTGCTCACAAGACTAGAACTATGAAACATGGGAGTGGAATGCAGTTCTATACTTTGAGATGAGGCAATAAAGAATAAGGGAAAATGGGAGAGTTGAGGTTCCTGTTGAAGAGGAGGGGCTACATGGCTGCTTGTGTTTAAAAGAGAAGGTTAGAATGGTTAGGAGCTACAAAGAGATAAATAATGGTGATTAGGTGCCTCAGAGGACCCCTTCATGTGTAAGGTGAGTAAAAGTGCTGGCCTTGTGCCAAAATTATTAAGAAATATTAGTATTATTATTATTATTATTATTACTTCCACCTTAGCGAAGGCGGAAGTATTAGTTTCAGTTGTGTTTGTTTGTTTGTTTGTTTGTCTGTGGACAAGATCTCTCAAGAACCGCTGGATTGATTCTAATGAAACTTTCAAGGATATTTGGCCTCATGACTGGTACAAACTGATTAGATTTCGGGATCGATCCAGTACAGGACAAAGGATTCTGGATTATTTTTCTTGTTTCTTTTACTTAATTTTTGAAAGCAGTTGGGTTCATTTTTAGTTTTCTCATTTGTGAGAGCAGTTGAGTTTATTTCAGATATTTTCATTTTAAAACTCATCTCTGGCTAATCATTGAGAGAACATTAGTGCTGCCTTGGTGGAGATTTGCGTTCTCTGAGTGCTTTTATTATTGTTAATAAAGCAGTGAACTAGCAAATCCATTACCATGTTGGACAAATTTCTTGGTGGCATTTCTTCTTATACCAAGTCAAACTTGTCTTTCCTTTTTACAATGTTGATCAAATAAGTACCAGTAAAGTAATGGGGTTAATTAAATTGACTTCCCCCTCCCCTCAGAATTGCTGGCCTTATTTATCCCTGTAGAAGAAAGGATTATTATTAGTGGAAGGAATTCCATGGGAAAGAAAGACCCATCCTTAAGTGTAAGGATTAGTTGAAACAATCATTAAAATCCCTATAGCATAACCCTTTTGGTACCAACCCATCTGAAATTCGCTTTTGGCCCTGTAGTACAAATGTCTTGTTTTCATAAGTTTTGAATTAAAATCTTCCACCAAACCTTAGTCACAATTTTATGTTCCTAACACTAGCTGAATGATAACTAGGTTATTTTACTAAATTCTTTGTTATATTTAAAATTAATTGAAAGAAACACAGAGCATCTCAACAGAAATATGGTAACAAAAGGGTTAGAATATATAATGGAGAAACAATTCTTAACCCATTTGATGCCAACCTGTCTGAAACTACCTTTGGCTCTGTTGTACAAATGTCTGTGTAGTACAAATGCCTTCCTAACACCAACCACTCAGCAGAGTGGACTGTGCTTTTTATGTGGCACAAGCACAGGCGAAGTCAGTTTTGGCAAGGTTTTTACAGCTGGATGCCCTTCCAAATGCCAACCACTTTACAGTGTGGACTAGGTGCTTTTAAGTGGCAATATATATATATATATATATATATATTTGGATTGGTTTGCAAGATTCTTTATGAGTTCGTGTGTTGAAGCATATACTGTTGTGTCTGGGGAGAGTCATTCTCTTTTAGTACCTTATTATTTAACACACTCATGGTAAATTTCACTTATTTCGTCTTTTTTTTTCCTAAAATTTTCGTTGCGTCTT
>NW_021830465.1:60000-62500 GCF_006345805.1 Octopus sinensis | reverse complement strand
GTTCATTGTTACAGAATAGTTATTTCCTATACTTGCACCAACGAAGGAAAATAAATATTAAATGAATAATAGAAGTCCATATAAATCCGAATATTATTCATTAATAAGACAGGAAAGAGGATAAATATATTGGAGAAATAAATGAGGCACAGATGAACTAACAATTTCCGAGTAAAAACATATACATAGGCGCAGGAGTGTCTGTGTGGGTTCAGTCCCACTGGGTGGCGCCTTGGGCAAGTGTCTTGTGAGTGCATTTGGTAGACAGAAACCGAAAGAAGCCCGTCCTATATGATAATATATATATATATATATATATATATATGTGTGTGTGTGTGAGTGTGTGTGTGTGTGTGTGTGTGTGTATTATGTGTTTGTATATGTTTGTGCGTCTGTGTTTTCCCCCAACGTCGCTTGACAACCAAAGCTGTTGTGTTTACGTCCCCGTAACTTAGCGGTTCGGCAAAAGAGACCGATAGAATAAGTGCTAGGCTTCGAAACAATAAGTCCTGGGGTCGATTTGCTCGACTAAGGGTGGTACTCCAGCATGGCCGCAGTCTAATGACTGAAACAAGTAAAAGAATAAAAAAAGAGAAAGAGTAAATATAAATCATAACTTTTATTCTTACTTGTTTCCACCGATGGATTGTGGCCATGATGGAGCAAATATTGAACGGTCTAGTCGAGCAAATCGACTCCTGTACTTCTTTAAAATTTTTGCACTTATTTTATCAGCCTCTTCGACGAACTGCTAACTTATGTGCTCCTAAAAAAGCCAGCACTGGCTGGCTGTCAAACATAGGTAGTGGGACAAACACAACTACAGACACACATTCATAAATATGTACATTTTTTATACACATATGATGGGCTTCAACCCAGTTTTCGCCTGCCAAGTTTCTTCACACGGCAGCAGTCGACCCGAGGATATAATAGAAACTGTTGACCAAGATGTCACGCAGTGGAACTGAACTTGAAACCACATGGTTGATTGGTGGTTACAAAGGGAGTTTGTTAACCACAGTACCATGTGTGATACATCAGACGTGGAGGCGCAATGGCTCAGTGGTTAGGGCAGAAGACTCGCGATCGTAAGAACGCGGTTTCGATTCCTAGACCGAGCATTGTGAGAGTTTATTGTGCAAAACCACTTAAGCTCTACGAGGCTCCGACCGGGGTTGTGGTGAACCCCGATGTACTCTTTCATCATAACTTTCTCTCACTCTTTCTTTCTACTTCTGCCAAAAAGCAGAAGAACCCTGGTATAACCCACTATGGTGTGGTAAACTTTCAGACCCTAGTCTAGATTGCGAATCCTCTGTACCCCAGGATGGTTCAGCTCTCCACCCGTTAAAAGCCACCGTTTACGGAATGTGGATAACAACGTAGCTTTCGCGCCCGTGCAACTGCCAGTCTATCGTGTGTGGTGGGTGGACCTACAAGTTGCCACACGCATTCTTAGCAGCTTAGAGTAGGCTCGAATTAGAGATTATTCTTTGTGGCTAATGGCATGAATCCTGATTGGAAGAAGAAGAAGAAGAAGAAGAAGAAGAAGAAGAGAAGAAGAAGAAGAAGAAGAAGAAGAAGAAGAAGAAGGAAAAGCTGAAGAAGACAACAGACTGAATCACCGTTACAAAATAACATCATAGAGCATGATCATATATCTAAATATATAGACCTATAAACAACATTAAATCTCGAAAAAAAACCCCGGTCTACGGGGCAAAATGAGTTTTTGTCTTCAAGTGAGTACGACAATGAAGGGCATAAGATCCTTTAGCAGAACTGCTTTGGCACCGCCTATTTAACACTGTTGATAAGACACTGCCTTATGTGTCATCAGACCTCTCAATGCTTCTCTCTTCCCCTATCTGTCTGTCTTTTTCTCTCACTTTCTCTCTCTGTCTCGCCAGATCTCTCTCTTTCTATATTTCTCTAGTCCCCATTTACCCGTGTATACTCCTGTGTGTTAACACGTATATCTGTGTAACTCCGCTGCCAAAACATGCTGTAGCTCAAACTGTCTACATGTCCATTGAACTGTGCCAAGTCTTCAACGTCGAAACAGCTGATTTTAATTGTCTAACTTCGGAGAATGTGTGTCTGAGGAAAGAAACAGATTAATAGAAGTAGTACTTCTGAAGATTAAATAACAAATCCAGCATCATAGGATTATCATATCTAATAGGAAACATATGTTTACGCGCAGTTCTATATTTAAGAGATGAGGAATTATGCACATGATTTACATTATTTACATTCGTCAGATATGCCCGCGGGCATATGGCGTAGTGGTTAAGAGCGCGGGCTACTAAACCCAAGATTCAGAGTTCGATTCCAAGCAGTGACATGAATAATAATAATAATAATAATAATGATGACAAGCATATATTAATTCTTTATATTATTCCTGGTTCCATTTAGTTCTTTTACTTTTTTGATTTTCTAGTCGTTGTGGTGGGGAACTTTGGGGGCTTAATTTGGGACAAATCCCGTTTAA
>NW_021830465.1:52500-57500 GCF_006345805.1 Octopus sinensis | reverse complement strand
AATATCAATGTATAAATTTCATGATGTTTCAGGTGAAAAAAAAAAATATTGATGCTTGAATGAAAAGGCTGAGATTCTAAAGCAAGTCCCTGTTTTAATATTTACCAACAATTCATCATCATTATTATATATTCATTAAAAAAATTATCCACGATTGTTTACGGGATTATAAACATGTTTCTTAATAATAATAATAATAATAATAATAATAATAATAATAATAATAATAATAATAATAATAATGATAATAATAATAATAATAATAATAATAATAATAATAATGATAATGATAATAATAATAATAATACTAATAATAATAATAATAATAATAATATTATTATTATTATATTAATATAAGCCCGTGTTATGTATATATATGAATGTGTGTGTGTGTGTTTGTGTGTGTGTGTGTGTGTGTGTGTGTGTGTGTCTGTATTTGTCCCCCATCATCGCTTCACAACCCATGTTGGTGTTTTCAATTCACCGTAACTTAACAGTTCGGCAAAAAGAGGACGATAGAATAAGTACTAGGCTTACAAAGAATACGTGCAGAGGTCGTTTTCTCCGACTAAAGGTAATGCTCCAGCACGGCCGCAGTCAAATGATTGAAACAAGTAAAAGATAAGAATGAAAGAATAAAGTTCCTTATCCGAATAAAACAAATATGAAGAATCACATAAAATATATATTTAGATAATAAATCAACAATATTACCATAAGAATTTTGTAATAACAATACGTAAGTTATAGGTAGGTTTCCACATACCCAGATAAATAATAATATATATTTACCCAATTTAATATAGACAACCTCGGTGACTCCGCCAATAAGCTTCTATCTTTACGCCGCAATAGTAATAGACGTTTGATTTTTGTTTTAAGACTTCACATAATCCCTCTCTACTAAAACTTCTATAAACATACATATAAAATGCGCAGCAGAAATTACTCTTTTTCATTAACGATAGAATATAGATTAAAATCAAAATCGCAATTGCCTTTGATGTAAAGATAGGAGCCAGAGATTCGCGGAAGATCCAGTAATATGTGCAGTTCACTGTTTCATCTAACGTTAAGTGAGATGATACTATTTATAGAGAAATGGCCGCAAAACAGTTCCAGAAAGAATTCTAACCAGACAATTAAATATACTTTCAGAAGATGGAAATAATGCTAGACACAAAATTAGCGACATACCTGCTTATGCATACATACATAATACATATATACATACTTACACACACACACACACATATACATATACATACATCTATATACATCTACATACATACTTACATAAAGTCCGTTCCCTTGTTTTTATGTTTACGTTTCTCGTTGAGTTCTACGTCTATTGTGGTGTCCTGTACTCACATATATATATTTATATATGCATGTATATATACATGTAGATGTAAGTACGTACATATATGTATGTATGTATGCATATATTTTATTTATTACATTATTGTATGACTGAGCGCCCTCGCGTCGTTTCGTTTCGTTTCTCCCAGTATGCTTTTATATATAATTATGACGCGAAACTCTGTAACCCTTTGCTTGACCTTTCCTTCCTTCCTGTCTGTCTCTCCCCTTATATTTCCCCCTTTCTGGTTTCCTTACCTCTCTATCTCTCTCTCTCACTCCTCATCTCCCTCACGGCTGAGTCGACCTTACTTCCTTTTCACTCCAGCCTGCTACAAGTCAAGACGACTTATTTCCTGCGCTCTGAATTTTTTTTCCTCGTCTAGGCTAAAAAAGGCCCTCAATTTTTGTTTTTTTTTGTCCTGTTTTTATTCTTTATGTGTACTGTATTTTTTTATATTTGTATTTTTATTTTGTATTCGTATTTTTATTTGTATTGCTTTTACGTCCTATTCTTGTCACATTTTTTTCTTTCCTTGTTTTTACCCCTCTGCAAGGGAATTTTATTTAATTCCCTCGCAGGAAGGATCGGTCCGACGAGCGTGTCCTGTCCTTACCTTCGAAACACGCATGGAGTAGAACCGGGGACAGCTGATGAAGGGGAATGTTCCTTGTGTTGTTTGTCCTGTGTTCTGTTTTTTCGTTGTTAAAAACGTTCCCTTGTTTTATATTTTCGTTTCCCGTTGAGTTCTACGTCTATTGTGATGTCCTGTACTCACATATATATATTTATATTTGCATGTATATATACACGTAGATGTAGGTACGTACATATATGTATGTATGTATGCATATATTTTATTTATTACATTATTGTATATATATATAAGCATACTGGGAGAAAGGAAAGAAACGAAACGAAACGACGCGAGGGCGCTCAGTCATACAATAATGTAGTAAATAAAATATATGCATACATACATACATATATGTACGTACCTACATCTACGTGTATATATACATGCAAATATAAATATATATATATGTGAGTACAGGACATCACAATAGACGTAGGGAGGGGGCGCAATGGCCCAGTGGTTAGGGCAGCGGACTCGCGCTTTCGATTCCCAGATTCTGAGTGTTTATTGAGCGAAAACACCTAAAAGCTCCACGAGCCTCCGGCAGCGGTCGGTGACAATCCCTGCTGTACACTTTCGCCACAAATTTCTCTAACTCTTTTTTTCTGTAGACCTTGCTTGCTTAGCCAGCGGGGTGGCGTCATTTGAAGGCTAATATAATGCGAAGTGCATTGTGACCAGCGATCAAGTGAGAAAGAAAAAAATAGTCAGAATTACAACTATTAGTGGTTTGGAGTTTGGCTGCTCCTTCTAGTGAGTCGGATGTCCTATTATGGCCATCCCTTATATGTTTGAATATATATATATATATATATATATATATATATATATATATATGTATATATATTTATACACACACGCACACACACATATACATATGTATGTATATATATATATATTCATACACACACATGCAAACACATACACACATACACACACACATATATATATACGCATACATGTATGTATGTATATGTGTGTGTGCATGTGTGAGCGAGTGCGTTCCAAGATTTACAATATGACTTGGTTATGAATACACATGTATTAGTTTCATGTACATTTATTCCGTTAAAAAAAATATTTCACCTTGGAGTTATTGCTTATTAATATCCTCCATTTCTTTAAAATAGCAAAATAACTGATTTATATTTATATCAGATCGAACGATCACGCTTAAACTCCGTCGTCAGCCCGACTTAATTTAGATACCGAAATTTACATGACTTCCGATGTAATCCGGTCGGCGTTTCTCAGTATTCAACTTCATCCCTTGTTCACTTTTGATTTCACTTTGTAAAACACTTTCCATATATAACACTATATTAGCAGCGCCTTCTTCATTTATATAGTATCATTATTGAGCTAAATGTAAACATATAAATGCTTAGTGTGTAATTTTGAGTTGCTCTCTAAAACTCAAAGGAACACAGTTGTCATAAGTTGTCTCCGATGGATTCCAGCCAGGTTTGACTATGTGTTACTTCCCTTCCAATTCAACATAAGTATCACTGTGTAGCAATTAAAGTAGATGAACTAATCAATTTTCTCTGCACAATAAACAATAACATTTCTAAAATTTATAGATCGTAATAACTACGATTATGTAACTAAAGAGTATGTTTTTGAATTCGCTTGAATTACTACAATACTTGGAATAACATGTATGAAATGTCACTCTGTGTGTTAATGTATTGGGTTGTCCGGAAAGTTCGTGCCGATTTATAGTAGCTTACATGTTGACTTATTTTAGAACATTGTTGAGTCCATAAAATATGATTTCACTACACCTCCATTTAGAGCACAGTTTACGCTATCTTTTCATGGAAGAAGATTTATCTTCCTATAACCTGTGTTAATTCTGTAACCCTTTAAAATGGAAGATAAGACAGTTCATTTTCGGCACTTGGTGCTTTGGAAGGCAGACAAAAATTGCTGCAGCTCGGCGGGGATGTGTTACCCCACCCTCCATATTCACCAGATATTGCTCCTTCGGTTTTCCACTTATTCAGATCTTTGCAGAATAGTCTTAATGATAAAAATTTCAATTCCTTGGATGACATAAAAAGATACCTTGATGAATTCTTTGCCATGAAACCCCCTCAATTCTGGGAAGAGGGTATTTTCAAGTTAAAGGAAAGATTGAGACGCATTGTGCAACAAAATGGTTCATATTTGGTTGATTAAAATGTAATGGCAAGTTTTTATTAACCTTTCTCTTTCCTTTAAAAATCGGCACGAACTTTCCGGACAACCCAATATATATATATGTATTATTTATGTATGTATGTGTATATATGTTTGTTGCACGCAAGAGAAACAGTATCTAATTCAAATCGCTGTAATGTATCATACCCAGTGCAAACACATCGTTGAATAGCAAATTTACTACAGTATTTATCGGTAGATGATATCTCTTCTGGATGCACAGCATTTAAAAATACAATATATATATATATCAGAGAGAAACGAAAATCGTCCCGGTAGCGATCAGCGGGTATGCTAGATTCATTTCAACCTCACTGCGACTTATCAATGGTATTTACTTAAAGCTCACCTCATACTTAGATGGATCTTGTCGCCTTTGGTAATAAAGGAAACTGTGAAACGCATTCACTGGTACTGCAAAGCGCCACTCGGCTTTTAAACATCCGTTATATGCAGTAGAAGAAGTTTAAATTAAAATAACCATCTGCGTGTCATACTTCATCTACAACTGTTTATGAAAAAAAAAAGAAGCTTACTGCAGTATTCCTTATGGACGTGGTTTGCTGTGTTTCTAAATGCAATATATATCGGAGTGGGACCAAAATAATCCCAGCAACTCAAGCGAAAACACCAGATGCATGCGGGCCTTCTCAATATGTGTGTGTGTGTGTATGTATCATTATGTGTGTATCTCCTTATAAAATTATATATATTATATACATGCATATATATATATATATATATATATATATATATATATATATATATATATATATGTAGGTCCTGGGTTGATTC
>NW_021830465.1:15000-47500 GCF_006345805.1 Octopus sinensis | reverse complement strand
AACCATTATTATAATAACCTATGTATCAGTTTCCGTTAATTTGCATACAGTGTTAAATTTCCTTATTTTGTTTTTGCGTTAGCATTTTTCTTTTCTTTCTTTCTTACTTTTTCGTATTATTTTCTGAAAATAAAATATGGTAAAAAATATAACGATTAGTACCTATTATTTGTTTTTACGTTTCTTTGTTTTTTTTCATTCTTGTATGAATATTACTCGACGCATATATCCTTTTAAAATATCAACACACACACATTTACACAAACACACACATACACGCTCGCTCATACGTGCGCGCACTCATACATGCAAACAGCACATTGCTGCAATCATAAAAATATCGCATTAGCGTTAGATAAACTTTGACTTCTTTTCTAATCACACGCAGAATCTATTTAAATCATTTCTGAAGCAATGTGACGCCGGGTACTTGGTACTCATTATATATAATATTATATTATACTATGAGAAAAACGGCGAAATGCTAAGAGCGAAAATACACAATTTAATATTTGTCTCGTACGTAAAGTGATTTTTTGCGGATTCTCGGCGTCTGATAATTTTAAGACAAGACTTTCCGCTGGGTAATGTTATAACACCTCACATCTCCTTTCTGTTACACCCTTAAGCTGCATTATGAATTTTTCTTTTAGTCCTAATACTGATAAGAGCGGGTACCCGGTTTCCCTTATGTATAAGTACCCGAGTTCACAATATCTTTTTTTTTTAACGTAATACCGATTCATTGCCGGTTTCAAGGCCAACAGATTTCATGTCATGGGAAAAGTCGCTTACATCAAATGCAGTATCATTATGTTAATTTAGCGATTCCAAATGGCGGGAAGCTGGTAGAAACGTTAGCACACCGGGCGAAATGCGTAGCCGTATTTCGTCTGCCGTTACGTTCTGAGTTCAAATTCCGCCGAGGTCGACTTTGCCTTTCATCCTTTCGGTGTCGATTAAATAAGTACCAGTTACGCACTGGGGTCAATGTAATCGACTTAATCCGTTTGCCTGTCCTTGTTTGTCCTCTCTATGTTTAGCTTCTTGTGGTTAGTAAAGAAATAGGTATTTCGTCTGTCTTTACGTTCTCAGTTCAAATTCCGCCGACATCGACTTTGCCTTTCATCTTTTCGAGATCGATTAATTAAGTACCAGTTGCGTACTATGATCGATATAATCGCCTGGCCCGCTCCCCAAATCTTTGGGCCTTGTGCCTAGAGTAGAAAAGATTTTAAGGCGGCGAGCTGGCAGAAATGTTAACACGCCGGACGAAATGCTTAGCGATATTTTGTCTGTCTTAACGTTATCAATACCACAGATTTGCTTTTCAGTTGCTTGATATTAAATACTTGAACATGTGACTGACAATATGAGCATCTCTGATCATAAGCAGGAGTAGTGAGGGAGCATCATAGCTATATTTTGAGAGAGATTCTTTGGGATTTCAATAAATGTAACAAAAGCAATGTTTGAAAGATATGTTAGCCATATTTCAGATTCTCCAGCGAGTAAGCAAATAGGAAATAACAGTTGCTATCCAAGGACAAAAATTGTGTTACACAATGTAATCAATAAATTCTAACAGATATGCATATCTCCTCCATTACGGTATGAAATAAATCATTATTAATATTCCTTGGGAAGACCGGTTGTTAATTTTGCTTAGCGTTATGTTTGACCAACAAGGGCAGGCTATTGTTGTTTGTTCGTTCTCGAGCTATGCTTGTCTCATAAAGGCCGGTTTCCCGGTTTCATTGGCGTATAGGCTCCCCACATAGACGGGACGCCGTTCCGTCGCAGGTGAGCAGCTACATGCAGGAGGAGAGAGCGAAAGGAAATTGTGGAGAAAGAGTAAGCAGAAGTTCGCCATTACCTTCTGCAGGAGCCGCATGGAGTTTAGCTGTTTCGCTCATAAATAAACACATCGCTCGGTCTGAGGTTCGAACCCGCGATTGCTTGACCGCGAGTTCGCTGCTCTAGCCACTAGGCCACATGCCTCCAGAGGAGCAGACTATCAAGCAAAAGTATTCTAATCCTTGTCATCTAATCATCATATTTACACTGCACATCTAGGACTATACAGTCTGTTGTGTCTACTATTTAACAGAATATGTGCTTTTATTCCTTTACTCTTCTACTTGAAGGGGGTTGGTGGGACAAATGGATGCCATTGCTTAGTTTGAATTTGTTCTTTATTCCATGGGTCTATTTTGATCGATAGAAATCGCTAGATCACTGGAACTTACACAAAAGCCTCTGAGCAACAATTTACTTTACAAGGCATTGTGTCACATAGTGGTACTGAACCAGAAACCACGTGATTGCTCGGCCAATTTCTTAAGCAACATGGTCATATCTGCACCTTTATGTTCTAATTCTAGCAAGATTTGGTTGCTATTTCTTGCAGATCGACCGGCAATAAAGGACTATTCAGTGGCTCGAGTAATTAGGTCATAAGCTATTTCAGTTTGTGGTATAGTCTACTAGGGATTATCTTTAGTAATTATCTTTATATGAACGACAGTTTAAGTACCTGTAAACATCCATGGGACTATCACAGGATCTAGTTTATGAGTTTGTGCTATGTCAGTGGAGTCCAAGTTCCTAGCAGGGCCTCCCATGCAAAAAAAAAAGGTAAGAGTTAGAAGCCGATTAACGTGGATCATCTCTTCCACAATGTAAAGGTTACTATAAATATGGTGGTTCACAAGTAAATCCAAAATCCAAAAGCGAAAGTGAAAGTATACACTTCAAAATTCTGTAATATCACAAGCAATGATTATAATACTAAAACAAAGCAACTGGTTTTGTGTTCACTATCGGTTATATTACTACTGCGTCTAAGGTTACCATTACTACAACCACAATTACTATTATTACTGCCACCACAGCTAATACTATAACTCTTTCACATATTTTTTTTTTCCTTTTTTTTATTTTTCTAGATGCAAATTATCCAGCGAATGTATTCTTAATCTTGAATTTAAAATAAAAGACAATAAACGAACTTGTTTTTGATCTGCACAAAAGAAATGGGCGTAGTTCAGTCATAAGAACAACATCAACATAAACTACGACATCAGAGAAAAAATAAACGGCAAGAACACTAGAAGTAATAAAAAGAACAATAACAACAACAACAACAACAACGATAACAACAACAAATGGGAGGGTAACAACAAGAACAGCGGCAGAAAGAATATTGTTCTTTATAGAACAGAAAGTGAAATAAGCAAATGAATTTAAAATGGCGTTTTGTAAAAACTGAAATGTAATGTTGTAGAGAAAATTCATAGATATCATTAAACAACCGCAACTAACAGAGCCAAACTACAATGGATGAATGATACGCAATGAGAGGATCGCCAACATATTAATCCTTCATTAACTTCTTCTTCTTCTTCTTCTTCTTCTTCTTCTTCTTCTTCTCTTCTTCTCTTCTTCTTCTTCTTCTTCGTCTTCTTCTTCGTCTTCCACTTCTTCTTCTTCTCCTTCTTCTCCTTCCTCTTCGTCTCCTCCTTCTTCTTCTTCTTCTTCTTCTTCTTCTTCTTCTTCTCCTTCTTCCTCCTCTTCTTCTTCTCTTCTTCTTCTTCTTCTTCTTCTTCTTCCCCTTCCTCTTCGTCTCCTCCTCCTCCTCCTCCTCCTTCTTATTCTTCTCCTTCTTCATTTCATTACATTTGCCATAAAGGCAGTACATAGAGTAAAAGTAGCTTTGCGGGTTGGACAAGGACATTAATGAAATGAATGATAATGAAACAAAGATGATAAGGATGGGAGAAGACAAAAAGCACCCGCCGACTTTTGCTTCTCTAAAACATTTCTCTTTAAAACCAAACACAAAATGAAGTATTAAACCTCTTACAACTTTTACAACTTTTCAATTTTGGGACTTAACAGTCAGTTACAAACAACAACATATTTCAATAATTACATATCTTTATATATAAAAGTCAAGTTGTGTGTCTGTCTCCTACGATTTAGATTCCTAACTACTCCCACATTTTGCGGTGCAGTTTAATCAAAACCGGGTATCTTATAGTCGTGATTCATATCGAGCCCTTCTGGGTATTAGCGCGCGTCTACGATGAGTCTACGATTTAAAAAAAAAATTACCATAATTTTTTTCCATTTTAATGCATTTTTTCGCTATTATATAAGGGAAGTAACTCTCTAAAAATGTCTACGATGAGTCAACGATTTAAAAAAAAATTTACCATAATTTTTTTTCCATTTTTAATGCATTTTTTGGCTATAACTCTCTAAAAAGGCTTATATAGTTATTTCCCTTACAAACCCGAGCAACGCCGGGCGATACTGCTAGTAATATATATAAATACTATACACAAAGCCCAATCATCCTCCTCCCAGACCATGCTGTACGCGTCCCTTAGGCAATGCTCCAGCTCCAGGTCGGGGCCCCAGAATGCGTATGTAAACATGTCCATTGAGAAGGTGTTCATCACCCTGACCATAGCGACATCCGATATGACCTTCTTAGACAGCCGATATGACCTTCCTGTCGATAAATTAAGTACCAGTTACGCACTGGTGTAGATGTAATCGAATTAATACCTATGTCTGTCCTTGTTTGTCCCCTCTGTGTTTAGCCCCTTGTGGGTAATAAAGAAATAGGTAATCCTTTTGGCGTTACGTTCCGAGTTCAAATTCTGCCGAGGTCAGCTTTTCCCTTCATGCTTTCGATGTCATAAAATAAGTAGCAGCTGAGGTCGTTCTAATCGACTTAACATCACACCTAGGACTGCTGCCCTTCAGCCAATATTTCAAATCATGATGATCATGATCATGATCATCATTATGATTATTTTATTATTATTATTATTATTATTATTATTATTATTATTATTATTATTATTATTATTATTATTATTATTATCATTATTATTATTATTATTGTTGTTGTTGTTGTTGTTATTATTATCATCATCATTGTTGTTGTTGTTATTATTATTATTATTATTATTATTATTATTATTATTATTATTATTATTATTATTATTATTATTATTATAAGCATTATTATTATTAAGCCTAATGTGGCGAGCTGGCAGAATCGTTTGCCCTTTTGCACCAGATATTTTTTTTGTTGTATTTCAGCTTTTCAATGTTCCCTACACAGCATGACTGATATGCAAAATCTTAAGGATATTGGAATAAAAAATCTTTCGACATTTGTTCCAAGATTTTGCACAATGAGTTCAATTCCCACCATTTTCGACTTTACTGTCATCCTTAGGGGTCCTTCTTGTTATGTTTTACTTGTTTCAGTCATCGGACTGCGGCCTTGCTCGGGCACCGCGTCGATGTGTTTAGTCGGACCAAATCAACCCCAATACTTATCTTTTTTAAAGTTTGGCGCTCACCCGATCGGTCTTTTCTGACGAACCACCAGTTTTGCAGAGATGCAAACAAACCAGTATCGATGGTCAGGTGGATGTGCTGGTGGTGATGGTGTTGTGCTTCATCGTGTCTGCATTCCGATAGCTGAACCAAGTAAAAGATGCATTTATCTACGCGTACAACTAAAGCATTGCCAACCAGGATACGTTTGACGTAGAATGAGTTCATTTTCAAAGATGAACTCACTCTAAATGTCTTTTATCTCTTCTCTTCGTTTTTTCCTTTTTTTTTTTTGGTGTTGCTAATATAACCCCCCCCCTTTTTATTCTAGGATACGAAAATATTAATATGTCTTCTCGTCATTCATTTCTTGCATGATTCTGTTTTGTCACCAAGGATACAGACGACGGAATGTGTGAATTTTTCCTCGCTTAAATGTCGTTTTATAATAAACGTCAATACTAATTGTATTTTGATGTGATCACGAAACGACTTCACAGATATTAAAGCTCCCTCTCTCACTCTCTCTCTCTCTCTGTCTTTCTCTTTCTCAATTAATCTCTCTCTTTCGCTCTCTCTCTCTAGTCGTTCATTATATCCATCATAAACTATTACATCATAGATCAAAAATATAAGAGACCAATCTCTCTTTTTCTTTATATCTGCAGCTTGACACAGTCGGGGATTATCTGGAATATAGAAGTCATTAAAACAACAACAACAACAAACACATATAACATACAGAAAATTGTACTACTAGGCACTGCACACATCCTACGCAGAACACTTTCCATACATTAACCATCAGAGCATCACAACAAATCACAGCACATACCCAAGGCACACAAAGCTGCGCTCGGTAGTGAAGTGAAAGCACGCTATAAAAATAAAACTACTGAATAATAATAATAATAATAATAATAATAATAATAATAATAATAATAATAATAATAATAATAATAATCCTTTATTACTGTGGGTACAAGGCCTGAAATTTTGAGGGAGGAGGTTAGTCGATTACATCGACCCCCATTGCATGGCTGGTACTTATTTAATCAACCCCGAAAGGGTTAAAGGCAAAGTCGAACCCGGTGGATTATGAAATTAGAATATTAAGACGGACGAAATGCCGCTAAGCATTTTGCCCGGCATACTGTCGATCTTGCCAGCTCGTCGCCTTAAAATAATAATAATGATAATAATAATAATAATAATAATAATAATAATAATAATAATAATAATAATAATAATAATAATGATAATAATAACAACAACAATAATGGATCACAGACATAGCATGCCAAGCCGACAACAACGTACGCGATAAGGAAGAAAGAAAAGTCGTGAGATATGACAGATTAGCAGTTGTGGTCGGTGAAAAAAGCAGCAGTAGTAACGGTAATTGTCGGAGCCCTGGGAACAGTGAGCAAAAATCTTGAGAAGTACGTGGAACAAATAGGGGCTGCAATAAGGGTGGAGCACTTGCAGTAAAACAGCATTGCTTGGGACCGCTCGAATTCTCCGGAAGGTGCTCGAAAAATAAGAGGCGTTACCTTAGTTCACTGCTAGTGAACAGCTGACACCGTAGTACATCTCCAGCGTTAGAAGCTGTGCAAAGGCAACAATACTACTACTACTACTACTACTACTACTACTACTACTACTACTACTACTACTAATAATAATAATAATAATAATAATAATAATAATAATCATAATAATAATAATAATAATAATAATACCCTGATGTAGTACCAGGCAGTGGCTCTCATGGCTTCTGATCTTAACTGATTGGAAGTGTTATCATGTACATTGTTTTGTCTTGGTATAAAAGATGGGCTACAGCAAATATTCTGCTCAATACCACAGATTTGCTTGTCAGTTGTTTGACCTTAACCAGTTGAGCATCTCCCTTAGTGGCTGACGATATGTGCATCTCTGATCACGAGCAGAAGTAGTGGGGGAGCATCATAGCCATGTGTTGAGAGGGATTCTTTGGGGTTTGAATAGTTCACCTCTGGAAACGTGGGTGGTTATTTCAACATCCTTAAACAACCCTTATTCAGCGACCGTTTGAGCGGGATGGGCTACTCAACCAGAAGAAAATTCTAACTGGGCCCCACCTGCAAGGTCATGTGCTGTTTATCTTGATATGAGATTACCATGTCGCGCACATATGGTTGTGATGCATGTGCCTGGTGTACCTTTATCAGACGGGTAGTCATGATGGGTATACTGGGCTTCGTATATTTTACCCCAGTGTCACTTTGATGGCATGAACTGCTCTCTCACTCAATAATAATAATAATAATAATAATAATAATAATAATAATAATAAAAACAATAAAAGAATCCCTCTCAACCCATGGCTATGATGCTTCCCCACTACTTCTGCTCATGGTGAGAGACGCACATAATATCGTCAGCCACTAAGGGACATGGTCAAGTGGTTAAGGTCAAACAACTGACAAGCAAATCTGCGGTATTAAGCAGAATATTTGCTGTAGCCCATCTTTTATACCAAGACAAAACAATGAACATGATAATACTTCCAATTAGTTAAGATCAGAAGCCACGAGAGCCACAGCCTGGTGCTGCATCAGGGTATTTATCATCATCATCACAATCATCATCATCATCATCATCATCATAATAATAATAATGATAATAATAATAATATAATAATAATAATAATAATAATAATAATGATTATTATTATTATAATTATTATTATCATTATCATTATTATTATTATTATTGTTATTATTATTATTATTATTACCATTACCATTATTATTATTATTATTATTATTATTGTTATCAAGGTAGTGAGCTGGTGGAATCTTTGGCACGGCGGGCGAAATGCTTAGCGGCATTTTGTCTGCCGATAGGTTCCGAGTTCAAATTCCGTCGACGTCGAATTTGCTTTTCATCCTTTCGGTGTCGATTAAATAAGTGTTTTCGCCCATTTCAATTTCATCACTCGTTGAGTTTTCTTTGTCACTGTATCAGTCAGATGGGTAAATCAATGAGGAAAACCTTAATGTTGTTACTCAATCTATAAGAAAATAGCAGCCAAAATATCACTCAAACTGCATATTAAAATGAAAAAAAATAGGACTTATTAGACAATGTAATTTTATATACATTACGAGCAAAACGCCTCCCGTCCTTTGGACGGTGCTGAGTTTTCAAACATTTAAACCAAATTTTCTCAAAACAACTTGTTCGGCCGTCCCATTTTCTGACATTATTTCAAGCCAGCCGGCATTTTTGCGCAAACTGCACGTGCATTTTCTTGCCCGTACAAATGCACGTTCCCACGGCTTTATCGATCGCATTTTCGCCTGGAATCGATTTCTGTAATTTTTCAATATACACGCCCTGATACCGTCGGTATCTACATATCAAATTTGAGCGCAATCGGATGGAGGATGCCCGAGATCCTAGAACACACACACACACACACACCCACACACAGAACGGATTTTATATAATAGATTTCTTAAAAGGACAAAACTTCCGGTTAGACAAGCCTGAAAATCTTTTGCTCAACCAGAGCTGATTTAAACACCACTCTTACCTCCTCCTCCTCCTCCACCACCACCACCACCACCACCACCACCACCACCACCAACACCCACAATAATAACAGCAACAAGACCAATAAAATTATTGCCCGCAATAGAGTTACATACACACGATATGCTTAGTGCCAATCTTTTAACAATTCGCTTTGTGCTGATGGGATACAATAAATGTTTTCATTTTTATTTCAGTTCATTTATAGATTTGCAGCTCAGTCCAACATCTCGCCACAGTTGATTATTATCTGTTACTGATTCTCTGTGGGGTTGATAAAATAGATTGCTTGTAATCGATAGGATTTTGTTTAATTGAGTAAACAATCTCTGCTAGTGAGGCCAACTGGTAGAGACGTCAGCTTGTCGGGCCGAATAACTTTTGTGGTCTTCTCTCTGATTCTGAGTGTTCTGAGTTCATACAGCTCCAAGGTTGACCCGTCAGTGTAGATAAATAAAGGATCCAAACTTTGACACAAGGCCAGCAACTTTTGGAGGGGGTGAAGGTGGATCAGATCGACCTCAGTGCTCCCCTACTATTTATTTCATATACACTCAAAGGATGAAACGCAAAGGAAATGAATTCAGATCGTAAAGTGATTAAAGAGATGTTACAATGCAGTTTTTCCAACTTTCTCAGGATTCTATCATCTTGCTGTCTTTATAACCAATAGTAATAATAATTTCAAATTTTGGCACAAGGCCAGCAATTTCAGTGATGGGGTGAGTCGATTAGATCTATCCCACTACTCAACTGATATTGTACACAATGTTACTAAGCTTTTTATCTGGGGTGGTAATTACAATGCCAGCTCGCTGCCTTCGATAATTATTTCTATTTTACACACGAGGTCTGATATTTACGGTGGCGAGGAACAGTCAATTATATCATCCCCATTACACAAATGATACTTATTGTATCGCGTCCGAAAGTATAAAAGGCAAGGTTGATCTCAGCAGTATTTGAACTCAAAACGAATAGAACCAGAAAAACTGCCGCTAAGCATTTGGTCCGTTGTGCTAATTATTGTACCAGCTCACCGCCTTTGGATCGATAAGTAATCCTTTCTACTATAGGCACAGGGCCTGAAATTTTTGCGGGGTGGGGACCTGTCGATTACATCAACTCAGTACACGACTGGTACTTAATTCCTCGACCCCGATGGGATGTAAGGCAAAGTCGGCCTCGGCGGAATTTGAACTCAGAACAGCGGCAGACAAAATACCGTTAAGTATTTCGACCGGTGTGTTAACGATTCTGCCAGCTCGCCTCCTTTGCATAGATAAATAATAAAATGCAAACCTTTTCTTTAATAACATTAGAGATTTTTGAAACATTTGGAAAACTTTCTGTTTGACGATATTTTTGTGCCATTATGATAAAATAATTAGATCCACAAGACAATTACTCATCTGAACTATGGCTTGGAATTCTACAGGAAATACTTTAGCTATAAATCAACAGCGAATATTTGCAAATGTTTCATTTCCCTCTATGTTTTTCTTACCTCTCTCATGTTCTGGAAAAATGGTTAAAGGCAGACTTTTAGACGTATGAGCTCTGTTAGGTGTAAACATCTCCAGGGTGCTCCAAAGAAGTTGAAAGACCAAAGCAATATTAGACAATGATCTCCCTTACGATATATCCTTTACCTTTCCTAAATAAAAGCAATCATTATCAACCATCAGCCAGGTGTCATACCTGTGTGGAACAAGACTTATGCCAAGACTCTCCAGTTCTTTGTGTTGTGTTAGGCGTATACAGTCATCCAAACTATTGTCGTCAATCCATTCTTTAATGGCCACTTGCTCACTTTGTCTTTACATTCCCTGACAGAATTAGTCTTTAGCAGTGGCTCATGGTACATTTTATGTCTTAAATATGATAGCTATGTCGACATGATACTCGACGTTGAATTTCTTTTCGCTTTCAGCTTTTCAAGTACTGCAGCATTTGTTACCTAGTCTTTCTAATTCATTCGGCTCAATTCACAAAAGATCCACACTTCCATTCTATTCTATTCAGTATCTGCTTCCTTATTTTAATTCGATGTAATATCGACTGAGATATGGCATTTATTTTGAAGAAACGAGAGGTTCCCTTGTTGGTTGTGGAATTAAGGACTTTTACCATTGGTTTCGAAATAAGACCTCTGTCTTCACTCGACGGGAAGTAATCTTGCACACCACAATACATACGCCATAATTCAAAAGAGAAGCAATATATATATTTATTGTTATTGTTGTCTGGACCCAAATTGGCGTTGATATCTATTAGAACTACCAGAAATGTGTACCAGATATGACCATCCCGACTGTCATTCAGAGTTTTTATAAGTCTAAATTATTGAATGTGTGGTTTGAAGGAGATTACGAGTGCTGTGACTTGCCAGGTGGTTGTTGTGGTAGTAGTAGTGGTGGTGGTGTTGGTTGTAGTGGTGGCGGTGATGTTGGCGGTAGTGGTGGTAATGGTGGTGGTGGAAGCCACACAAAATCTAAAGAAATCTGGTTCTCATTTCTAGCAACGTGAAACTCCCTCTCGTCGGCTGTGGAATCAATATGTTTCATCCCCACGGGAATCGAAAACAGATCTCTGGCTTCATTGAGCGAGAACTAATCTTCAGCACAACATTATTCACAAAAATACAAAAAAAAACAACTTATGACTATTGTTGTTGTTGTTGGTCTTGTTGTTGTTGTTGTTGTCGACGTTGTTGGTGCCTTTGCAGTTTCTTTTACTTGTTTTTGACGCTGTTCATGTTGTTATTGTTTTTGTTATTGGCATCGTTGTTGTTGTTGTTTTTATTACTTGAATTCTTTTCGTTGCTGGAATTATTGTTGTTCTTATTGTAGCTGTTGTTGTCATTGTAGTGGCATGTATTTCTATTTTTGTTATTTTTGTTTTTATTGTTGTTGGTAATACCGTTGTTATTTTTAGTTGTTTATATTGCTTTTGTAATTGTTGCTGGTATTGTCGCTGTTGTTTCTGTTTTTTTTCGTTGTTGTTGTTGTTGTTATTGTTGTAATTTTTGTTGCTGTGTCGCTGGTAGTACTCTCGTTATTGTAGCTTTATCGTTAGTATCTAAGTCTTGTAGTTGTTTGTGTTTCCGATATTGTTGTTATTAGTGATGTTTTTGTTTATTTGGCGGTGGTGGTGGTATTATAATTATCATTGTTATTGATGTTTTGTTGTTGTTCTATTTACTGGCATTGTTTTTGTTGTCCTTTTGTTTTAGTTGTTTACTCTTATTATTGTTGATATTGCACGTCTTTACATTCTGAGTTCAAATCCCACCAAAGTCAACTTTTATCTTTTATCCTTTCGGAGCCAATAAGTACCCGCTGAGCACTGGTTTCGATGTAATTTGCTTGACCGCTCCCCTAACAATAGCTGACCTTGTGCCAAAACATAAAACAATTATTATTGATAATACTACTGTTGGCGTTGTTGTTGTTATTGTTGTTGTTGCAATACTGTGGACATTGTTTAGCGACATTATCAGCATTAATCTAGAAGACCAAACTATATATCCGGTAAATCGCCATCTTCCCAAGACACACACATTCCATCGTCTAAAAAAAAATGATGGCATATATAACAAACGAATTAGATAAAACTAGCAGTATCGCCCGGCGTTGCTCGGGTTTGTAAGGGAAATAACTATATAAGCATTTTTAGAGAGTTATAGCCAAAAAATAGCAAAAAAATGCATTAAAAATGGAAAAAAATTATGGTAAATTTTTTCTAAATCGTTGACTCATCGCAGACATTTTAAGAAAGTTACTTCCCTTATATAACATCGAAAAAATGCATTAAAATGGAAAAAATGATGGTAATTTTTTTTAAAAATCGTAGACTCATCGTAGACGCGCGCTAATACCCAGAAGGGTTCGATATGAATCACGACTATAAGATACCCGGTTTTGGTTAAACTGCACCGCAAAATGTGGGAGTAGTTAGGAATCTAAATCGTAGGAGACAGACACACAACTTCACTTTTATATATAAAGATAATCGTTTCGTACATCTTTAAAAAAACTGGACTGTCATAGCGGGAATCCCCACTATTGTTGTTTGTAAAGAGAGCTAACGATAGACTAACAACAACAATGACATCAGGTTCTGTACATCTTGAAAACTCTATATGGCTCAGAAATCATGGAGCCCAAATATCTTTCAGATCATACCTTACTATATATATATATGTATATATATATATATGTATATATATATATATATATATATATATATATATATATGTATGTATGTGTGTGTGTTGTGTGTGTGTGTGTGTGTGTGTGTGGTGTGTGTGTCTGTGTGTGCGTGTGTGCTTGTGTATCTTTGGTATTATACAAAAGTGTCGTAAGTCCAAAACGTTGCTTTTTCAGAAAAACGAAAAATACTTCCAGCATCCCATAGAAAAATCGCTGTACTGCACTTCAACAATTTTTGATATATTGGCATCTGAAGCAGCTGGAGTTACGATAGTTTGACCTAAAAGAACCGACTATTGCAAGTAAAAGTAATTATTGAAAAAAAAATGCATTTGGACAAATTTTGGACATACGGCTTCGATTCCGAAGTATAAAAGTCAAAATCGATCTTGGAGGCATTTGAACTCAGAACACAATGACGAACGAAATACCGGTAAGCATACTTGCTCGGCGTACTGAAGAATCTCCCAGCTCGCCACCCTAAAGCAACAGGTAATATTGCAAAAAAATAAAACATGAAATCATTGGTCTTGCCTAAGCTTGAACATGTCTCATATATATCTAATTAATCAAAACTAACCGGGAGCTAAGAGACTACAATACCAAAGACAACAAGTACATATGTGTTAGTCTTGTTTTAATACGTAATACCATAATTCACGTGTTTTCTCTTACTGACTAAATTCACTCAACACGTTTCGATGAGACACACATACACACACATACACACGCATATATATATATACGTATATAATATATATATATATATATATATATATATATATATATATATATATATATATATATATATATACATATATATATATATACACACACACATATATATATATATATACGTTCATACAGATTTATATACAAATATATGTGTATATGTGTGAGTGTGTGTGTGTGTGTCCGTGTTTGTGCGTAGGTGGACTTCACAGAATTAACACAAGGAGACCAAATGTCTGGTTAATAAGTTTGATGTGTTTTGGTTTTTACAAACACAAAGAATAAAGCACCGAGAAAACCCTCACTATTAAAGAAGTCAGTCAGACATATTGCCGTCATTTTTAATTCCACTTGTAACAGAAGAAAGGTTGTTACACAATACACTGACAGCCAAAGAAATACATATATACATACATACATACATACATACATACATATATATATTTTCACATATACGTATGGATATATATATTTTCACATATACGCATGGATATATATATATATATATATATATATATAATATATATATATATATATATATATATAATATATATATATATTATATATATATATATATATATCTGTAAATTTATATATATATATTATATATATATATATATATATATATATATATATATATGTATACATCATAAAGAAGCATTGGGAATTATACCTCTTCAAAATTCATTTATTACAATATTATTCACATTAAATTCCAGTCAGTCACGTGTTTTTACTGGAGAGATGTCCAAGTATCCTCTGATGTAATATTTGTGCGCATTTAGTCGATTCAGTTGTAGTACATATTCGTCGAAGGTACACATTCCAATGCAATTTGTTCAATGTTTTACTCATGCAGATGGGTGAAGTGAACTGAGGATTCAAGAATTAGAAAGTTCTTCTTAAAGTGCATTTTAGTTCAGGGATCATATAACCTCACTGTACATGACAGCAGAATTTGCGTTAAAATACGATATGGCTATAGTTCTGGTATTATTTAAACGCAGAATGAGATTTGTAGATATTAAGGGAACAGATTATTTTATATATTTCGTAGAAGAAAAGATACATTCACACCACTGACAACTCATAATGAGGATGATATGGTACCATGTACGATATTGTTGGCATCCTTTTGTCTCGGGAGATAATGGAGTTGCGCATAAACTCATCCAGTCTGACATTTACATTTCGTGTCCTCTCCAGTTTCCTCTCCAGTTTTGCGCAGGCCTGGGCTAGATGTAAGAAAGTCTTGGGCAGTTCAATCGTCAGGATTCCTCTCTCGACCTTGCTGACGTAGTCCAAAGGAGTGCAGAGCATTAAGTTTGGCACCAGCTTGGTTGCAGGAGCTGCCGGAAGAGTGGCCAGTCGAACACTAAACCGCCTACGGGGTTCCACTCAGGACTTCTTTGAAGGTTGTCTCCTTTCCGTAACCCTGGATAGGAGCCCATACCGGATACTGTCAGCCAGAGCCAGCTGAGCCCGGGGCTCATGTCAGGCAGGGTTGTCACTCACTTGAAGAAAAAAATCGCTAACTACTACCTTACTATGTACGATAAATGCATATATTTAAAAGGAATCGAAATGAAAAGGAAATAAATATCGTTTGAATGTTGGTAATCGAACCAGATCATTGCAATAAAGTTTTATGCTCTTTTATAAATTAGAATTCTAATTTGATTGAGATGAATAAATAAGTCGAAATGCTAATCATATTTTGTCACATTTCATAAAAAATATAACTGTGAGGTTTCGTGCGAATTTGTTAAAATCTGATTAAAGTGAATTTGCGATTATTTGACTGGGATAACTTATATGACTTTATGTCTGCGTAAAATCTAATTAAAAATCCTTGCTTCAAAAGTACTTAAATACTTTTCATACGTTTTGTGTTAATCCTATTCATGCGTTCATTCATTTGGGTTTTAGGGATTCATCGATTTGATTTATTGTTAGGGATATACAAAATTTAGAATATGAACTCAGAATGCAACGACTGGCGAATTACCGCTAAGCATTTTGTCTGGTATGCTAATGATTCTGTCAGATAAAATTGGCTTCAAATTTTGGTCAAAGACCAGCAAATGCAGAGCGTACGTCGATTACATCGACCCCAGTGCTAAACTAGTACTTGTTTTATCGAACCAGAAAGGATGCAACGCAAATTCGACTTTGGTGGTATTTGAACTCAGAACATAACGACGGACGAAATTTTTATTTCTTTACTACCCACAAGGGACTAAACACAGAGAGGACAAACAAGGACAGACAAACGGATTAATTCGATTATATCGACTCCAGTGCATAACTGGTACTTATTTAATCGACCCCGAAAGGATGAAAGGCAAAGTCGACCTCGGCAGAATTTGAACTCACAACGTAGCGGCAGATGAAATATCGCAAAGCATTTCGCCCGACGTGCTAACGTTTTTGGCACCTCGCCGCCTTTGCTAACGTTTCTGCTAGCTCGTCGCCAGAACATAAAGACGGACGAAATTCTGCTAAGCATTTCGCCTGGCAACGTAATAATTTTGCATGATCAGCGCCTTTTCAGCAGTATTGCTTTTAACAAGGTAAAAGGCGATGAGCTGGCAGATTCATTAGCACGCCGGGCAAAACACTTTTGCGGCATTTCGTCCATCTTTACGCTGTGAGTTCAAATTCCACCGAGGTCAACTTTGTCTTTCATATTTTCGGGGTCGATAAAATAAGCACCAGTTGAGGGCTGGGGTTAATGTAATCGAATCATCCACTCCCTCGAAATTTTTGCCTTGTGCCAAAATTTGAAATCAACAGGGCAATATGCGTCATCCTGCCAACTAATTTCTAGAAAAGTAAACCATTTTTTGTCGACACCGAAAGGATGAATGGCAAAGTCAACCTCGGCGGAATTTAAACTCAGAATGCTAACGATCGTGCCAGCCTGCCACCTTTAAACGAAATATATCGGTTTCAAATTTAGCAATTTCGGGTCATAAGCCGACCTCGACGGAATTTTAACCCAGAACATTATGACGAACGAAATGCCACTTAGCATTTGCCCAGGAATACTAAACATTCTGCCAGCTCATCGCCTTGGTCATATATGATAAGGAAAACCATACTGCTAACATCAATGACAAAAATACTAACAAAACATTGCTCAAATTTATGAATGCCATAAACAAAATTAAAGAAAAAAACAGAAGACGGTTTTGTTATTGTGTACAACTAACAGAAGCAAATCATGTAGGTATTACGCAAGCATTTTTTAGATGCTACAATATATAAACGGCCAGAAAACATCTTCATTGAAGCAAAAGACTTTATCATCACAAGCGACATTCACGCAGCAATAACTCATAAATTAATTTTAAAACCTCGCAGAGAAAAGCTAATTATATTCAAATCGGATTAGGCAGACACTATCACGATGTGGGAGACCTCCTAACATTCGTAAAATTATCTTGTATATATGTATATATAATATATAGAAAAACAACATTCGTAAACTAATGGGAAATTACATTGTACTAGAAACGCAAGCAGACGTATACAAATATAACAGGCAACATTAATTAAACACGCACTCATACATGTACACACGCGCGGACACAGAAACACATACAAAGTCACGCGCTCACATACACACACACTCTCACACACAACACACACATATATATATATATATACATATATATATATAAATATACATATACATATATATATATATATATATATATATATATATATATATATATATATATATATATATATATATCTATATATATATAGTAGTTCTTCAAATTTACAGAAAACAAAAGACGAAGACAGGTGAAAAAACAACAGGGGGTATATTATTTTTTAACGCCCTGGAAGAATGGGAAAGTTTTTAATGTTTCGAGCCTACGCTCTTCGACAGAAAAGACTAAGAGGGAAAAAGCGAGAGAGGTAAAATGTGTTGGAACTAACGGTTAAATAGGAGGATACATACATATATATATATATATATATATATATATATATATATATATATTATATATATATATATATATATAATATATATATATATATATATATATATATGTCACCATCAAAATCCTCAACCACCTCGCAAGATCAGTCAGACGAAAGTACTCTACCACTACACCGCCATAATAATAATAATAATAATAATAATAATAATAATGATAATGATGATGATAATAATAATGATAATAATAATGATGATGATGATAATAATAATAATGATAATAATAATAATAATAATAGTAATAATAATGATGATGATGGTGATGATGATGATGATGAAGATGATGATGAGGATGATATTGCCTACACGATACACACGTATACGCACAGAAAATAAAAACAAACAGAGAAACGCGACATGCAACATAAAAAATAATCCCCTTCTTCAGTTTTCCCTATTTCATCTACTCGGCGTAATGAAGGCAAGGACAATACGCGACTTCGTTGAAACAATCCTTCCCACAAAGCAAATTAAATAAAATTTGGGATTTTTTTGCAGAGGGTGGAAGTGGTAACAAGAACATAACAGTGAGAACAAAACTGTAAAAACAAACGGTCGGGGCTGGTGAGCCAAGACGGTAGAAAAATTATTATGAACGCTAAAAAGACGAGATTATGAGAAGAGACAGTATAAGAACGTGTTGTCTTTAGGAACGAGAGACGACGAGACAGTCAAGGAGAAGTGAGAGAGAGGGAAAAGTGAAGAGGAGAGGAGAAGAATAGGGAAGGGTGGGAGAGAAAACCTGAAAGGATGAAGAACAAGAGAGGGAGAGAGATAGACAGAGAAGAGATAGCAGAACTAGAAGAGTGCGCATCGTAATTATTAAGATAAAACTTACTTGGAGAAAATGCGTGGTGTAATAATATAAATAATATATAAATGTATACATATATACATACATATATGTATATACCTTCATATATATATGTATATATACATGTATATATGGGTGCAGGACATAAAAAAACGTTGAACACGGTGAGAAATGAAAATATAAAAACAACATAGAAACGAACTTTTTTTCGAACAACGAAAAAACCAAACAGAGAAACGAGACATGCAACATAAAGAATATAGTCGAACGCCACGCATCCTATTTTAAAACCACGAACTAAGAAAAGAAAGAATTTTGTGTGTCAAATTTTTTCTCCAGAAGTTCATGGCTTCGTAGAAATAAGCGTGGAAAACTGCAGCAAGATAACCAATTTTCAAATTTTTTCGTTTTAAAATATGCGTATTTTGTGAATGAAACACACTAGCCCCTGAATAAGAAACGAATGTTTAATACGACAAATTTTCAAATTTTTTACGTCATTTTAAAAGGGGGCTTATGCTTTCTTGAGCATAAAATTGCTTTTCCCTGGTGACAATAACTTATATGTTAGATTGTTGCACAAGTTCTAGCCGTTTTGATAAGGGAAATCGGAAAGGTTTGTAAGTATTTCATCGTTATATACGTGTACCAAAGAGCACACTTTTTCCCAAATTGGGCTGAGAACTTTTGATCTCAGGAGAACTACGTGTCAGAGAAATCCAAAAGATTGTGCTGACAAGTACTGTCCGCATCCATACAAAAACCCTATCAATTTAAATAATTGTGTTGTATTACATGAATATATTTTCCTGCTGCCCCAGTCACTTCCCCTGCCTATGCTTTCAATCAAACAGTAACATTTTTTATCTTTCACTCGCCCTAGAACGCTGGGTGTGTCTCGGCAAGTGATTACATACAAATTAAAAGTCAATAATAATAATAACAACAACAACAACAATAATAGTAATAACAATAATAATAGCAACAACAACAACAACGACGATACAAAAACAAAAAATAATAATAATGGTTTCAAATTTTGGCACAAGGCCAGAAATTTTAAGGTGGGGTTTAGGTCGATTACATCGACCAAGGTGACCCAAATCGTACTTATTTTATCGACCCCGAAAAAATGAAAGGAAAAGACAGAAGGAATACCGTTAGGCATTTTGTTCGGCGTAGCAAATGATTCTGCCAGTTCACCGCCTTGTAGCGGTATTAATATTAACAAGGTAATATGCGTTGATCGTCCTGCCTACATGGTTCATCTAATTTCATGAATAATAAACTTATTTACAACACTAGTGGCAGCAAAAGAACTACAAAACCGGGAACAACAAGAGCAATAATAATAATAATAATAATAATAATAATAATAATAATAATAATAATAATAATAATAATAATGATGATGATAATAATAATAATAATGATGATGATGATACTAATAATAATAATAATAATAATAATAATGATGATGATGATGATGATAATAATAATAATAATAATAATGATAATAACAATAATAATAATATTAATAATAATAATAATAACAATAATAATAATAATAATAATAATAATAACAATAATAACAATGATAATAATAATAATAATAATGATAATAATAATAATAATAATAATAATAATAATAATAATAATAATAATGATAATAATAATAATAATAACAATAATAATATAATAATAATAATAATAATAATAATAATAATGATAATAATAATAATAACAGCAACAATTAAAATCAATACTAACATCAACGCTAACGACAGTATCCAGTTTACGAAATAAAAATAACACAATATGGCGTGCAACAAAAACGTCTACGATATCGACAGGAAACAGTAAGAGAGAAAAAAAAACAAATCTTTTCTTTTTTGCTCACACGTGACCAAACATCAAGCGTTCTTAGCTTCTATCACATGAGTCCATCATTAATTTAAGACAAGGTCTATGATGTATTTTCTTATTATTTGACATCTTACTTTTCAAACGTCGTTCTTCACTAGCTTAGTTAGATATTAAGTCACGTTTTCATGCACAGCCGGAAAAAGACTTGCTGCAGCTAGTGACGTATTTGTTATTTTTGTTGTTGTTGTTGGTGGTGGTGGTGGTGATGGCGGTGTTTAGTTGTCATGGTTACAAGTATATTTGTCATTAATATTGTTGCTGTTTATTATTATTATTATTATTTTTATTATTATTATTATTATTCTATGTTTGACTTTTGCTTTATGTCTGTACAAGTTGGCTCCAAGTCTCACCCAGAGACCTCAAGAGACAACAGGTTGGAAGTTCTGTGCCATATATTTTGGTTTTTTTTTTTTTTTGGTGTTGTACTAGTGAATGTCTAATACATAAAAATAAAATTTAAAAAAAAAATTATTATTATTATTATTCAGTAGTTTTATTTTTATAGCGTGCTTTCACTTCACTACCAAGCGCAGCTCTGTGTGCCTTGGGTATGTGCTGTGATTTGTTGTGATGCTCTGATGGTTATTGTATGGAAAGTGTTCTGCGTAGGATATGTGCAGTGTCTAGTAGTGCAATTTTCTGTATGTTATTATTATAATCATTATTATTATTATTATTATTATTATTATTATTATTATTATTATTATTATTATCGTTATTATTATACGTTTGACTTTTGCTTTGTATTTATACAAGTTGGCTCCAAGTCTCATCCAGAGACCTCAAGAGACAACAAGTTAGAAGTTCATGCTGGTGTATTGCCTTGGGTGTCATATATTTGGTTTTGTACAGAGTATTGTTCTAGCAAATGTTTAAGAAAACATAAGCAAATTATGAATTTGTTTTAAAATTTAAGATTACATAGACAGTATTTTACATAGGATATGGGCAGTTCCCATGAGTACTATCTTTTGAATTTCTGCTATTTTGGGGTTTCCTGGTATTTGAGCTGGGTAGGAATCAGTCCCTTTCGCTATCATTCCCAGGGCACCTATGACAACAGGTATTGTTTTAGTATTCATGTTCCTCATTTTACCAATTTCTATTTCATGATCTTTATACTTGCTCTGTTTTTGGTAGGTATTGATAGATACATTTATATCGATTAGGACAGTTATATCAATGAGAAGGCATGGTTTTTATTTAAGGTCTTTCAGTATAATGTCTGGCCTATTTGCATCTATCTTTCTGTTAGTTTGAATGGTAAAGTTCCAGAGGAGTGAGATGCGATCATTTGAAGCACAGGAGGTGGCTTGTGTTTCTACCAGTTTTTAATCATGGGGCAGGTTTTTGCAAATTACCCAGTGCATATATTGTGCAGCTCTATCATGCCTGTTGAGTTACTCTGTAGGCGCAAGAAGACTGCACTTGGAGACAACATGATCAATGGTTTCATTTTGTTGTTGACATACACGACATGCTGGGCAGCTACCGTTCTTTAATAAATTGGCCTGGTAGTTTCTTGTAGGTTGGCATTGTTCTTGGGCTGCTACGATAAACCCTTCTGTTTCTGATTTTAAGCCGGAAACCACTAACCATTGAGGGGTAAAGGCTTTGTCAGCATCACCACTATTATGGGCATTTGCTATATAGAGGTTTTCTTGCCATTTATCTGTATCTAAGGCAGCAGTTTAGCACGGGTTTTCATACGCTTTGCTTTTTCTGTGCTTGTTTCTCATGTCTAATTCTGGAATTTGTTGTATTTAGAATTCACTTAGATATTATTTTGCCCGTTTTGTTATTGAGTATGATGATTCCTTGTTTTTATGTTTTGAAACAAGATTTAAGATCCAGTCATCTGAGTTTCTCAGATAGGTGTCTAGGCTAACTGTGGCAATCTTCATTGTTAATGTCAGTAGTAAAAGTCCAAGGCCTCCCTGTTTCCTTAGCCGATAAAGTCGTTCTATATTATCAAAGTAACACTTGGATAAAATATATGGAGCCCAATACACCCATCTTGACTACCCATCTCATAAGGGTACACCAGGCACATGCATCCCAACGATATGTGTGCAACATAATGATCTCATATCAAGGTAAACAGCGCATGAGCTTACAGGTGGGACCCAGTTAGAATTTTCTTCAGGCTGGTATATATATGTATAAATTCGATTAGAGGTTAGGTTAACCTCATCAAAGTAGAAGACATTTGCTCAGGGTGTTGAAGTAAAGGACTAAACTCGAAAGCGTGTGATTGGCAAGCGAACTTGTTAACTATACAGTCCTGCTACTCCATTATCAATTCTCTTTTTTTAAAATAACCTTTTCTTACGTCAGTATAGCTTTGCTTCTATTGTCTACTTTCAAACTGAAAGTAGGTTTGTTCTTTTTGATTATGCTTTTGCATTTGTTTGTATGAGTTTCTCTTTACTTAATGTCAGATATTTTGAAATCCCCCGTAAATATTTTATAACGATTTTCAACTTGTGCAAGTCTTTCCACTATTCGTGGTTTATATGTTATCTTTATATGTCGGCTATTGGGTTGTGCATTCAAGTAATCTCCTTACTTACCTAAGAAGCTCTAATAATTCATTTAAATTCAAGTTTAGCTATCATAATAACAGCATTATTGGAATAGCTAGGCTATCCATACTATTACTTTGCGTTTAGCATTTAGCATTTAGCTCAGTTCAAGTACGTGTGAAACACCTGCATTTTGGTTATATATTTGACGCTAGCCGGATCATTCTTATTTCCTTTCCTTATTTTCAATGGGTCCTTGGCGCATTTTTCCAAATAGAATATCATGTTGCTGCTGCAACTACTACTACTACTACTACTACTACTACTACTACTACTACTACTACTACTACTACTACTACTACAACTACTACTACTACGACTATTATTATTATTATTATTATTATTATTATTATTATCTTTAGAATTTATGGTTTGAGAAACACGCAAAGAGTTGCCTTAACTCTCTAAGAATTAGGAATATCTTGGAAACTATACATTAAAAAAGTTGGAATAATTACTTCATTTGTTTAACCTTGGAACAATACTTTAACAATATTTAGCGCTCCTAGCATTGTTGTTTCTGTTTCTAAACCAAACCTTAACCTTTCTTGAGATTTAATCTTTTATATATATACGAATGGTACTGGGAAGTTCCTGGATTTGGGTAACAGAAAATACAGGAGGATCAGTTAACTATTATTTTATTCAACACATTCCCCTCTTAAATTCACACACTTATTGCAGCGGCCCTTCAGTTTTTCTAAGTTCTGTAAATGAATACAGAATGTTGGACTTTCAACTAGGCCTTTCGCGACACCCTTAAAGCCAAAATAGTGCCATTTTATTATTCCATTTATATCGATGACCGTTACATATGACTGAATGGGCCCTCACAGCAAATAAAGGGAACTGTTTATTGCATATTTCGGTCTTTGAAATTGTTTGCATTGTCTTTGCGAGTCATTAAAAAATCTGCCGCTATAATTCTTCTTTTTAACCGCGGGGTGGCCTTTTATAACCGTTTCAAAAGCTTCGGGTAAGTTTTTCCTTTAATCAAATTTAAAACGTCAAGTGCAAACTGTTTTCTAATATAGGCAAACGGCTAGAAATCTCGAGTAAGGTGCTGGTCAATGACATCGACACAAGTACTATACTAGTACTTATTTTATCGACTCCAAAACGAAAGGCAAAGCCAGCCTGGGCGGAATTCGAAATTAGAAAGTAAAACCGGAAGAAATACTACAATGCATTTGATCGGATCAGTATGTTAACGATTCTTATTTCTTTATTGCTCACAAGGGGTTAAACATAGAGGGGACATACAAATCAGACAAAGAGATTAATCGATAATATCGACTCCAGTCCGTAACTGGTACTTAATTTATCGACCTCGAAAGGATGAAAGGCAAAATCGACCTCGGCGGAATTTGAACTCAGAAGACGAAATAGCGCTAAGTATTTCGCCCGGCGTGTTAACGATTCTGCCATCTCATCTGTTTGTCTATCAGAGCGTCGCCTTTCTGCTAGCTCGCCGACTTCCCGCCAATTCTCCGTCTTTATGGCAAGTATAAATTTAAAGTGCGCATTAGAGAAAATATATTCGTTTCTCCTCCTTCGTGTGTTACAAGGTATAGCATTTCGCTGAGAGAATCAGTGAGTGCAGGATGTTGGGTCGTCGCCTCTGAGACTCCGTTTAAAAGATCAAGATGCAACAACAACAACAACAGCTACCACATTAACTACAACATTACTAATAATAAATCCAAATAAGCCAACAGCGACGAAAATAGCAACAGCTGCAAAAATAACAATAGCAACAAAACACAACGGTAGCAGCAGCAGCAGAAGGCGCTATGGCCCAGAGGCTAGGGCAGCGAACTCGCGGTCGTAAGAACGTGGTTTCGATTCCCAGACCGGGCATTGTGAGTGTTTATTGGGCAAAAGCACCTAAGCTCCACGAGACACCAGTGGGGGGGGGGAGTGAACACCGCTGTGCTCTTTCACCACAACTTTCTTTCACTCTTCCTCCCTACTTCTGCCACAAAAACAGAGGAGCCATGGTGTAACCCACTATGGTCTTGTAAACTTTAAGACCTTAGTCTAGATTGCGAATCCTCTGTACCCCAGGATGGTTCAGCTCTCCACCCTTTAAAAGCCACCGTTTACGGAATGAGGATAACAACGTAGCTCTCGCGCCCATGCAACCGCCAGTCTATCGCGTGTGGTGAATGGATCTTCAAGTTGCCACACGCATTCTCAGTAGCTTAGAGTAGGCTCGAATTAGAGATTATTCTTTGTGGCTAATGGCGTGAGTCTTGGTTAGAAGAAGAAGAAGGAGGAAGAAGAAACAGAAGCAGCAATAGCAAGAGTAGCGCTAATGAATGCTGTGACACCGCCAGCACTGCCACCAGCAGCACCACCGCCGCTACAATGATAGAGAACAATATCGCTGAGGATTGACTGTCGAATTACAACCAGGTAGCCAGCTTTCCTGAATTTGTATTATAGAGAGAAGCTTTCAGATATGCTAAGGGCCCAGTGAAAATAGAGAAGAGTGGCCTTTATGTCAATATCAGTGAAAATTTTGGAACATCTTACAAAACACCACAGATGCATAAGCCTCAGAGCAGAGGTCGAGACATGTCTAAGCATTCAATATCAGTGAAAATTTTGGAACATTTTACAAAAAACCTACAGATGCATAAGCCTCAGAGCAGAGGTCGAGACATGTCTTAGCATTCCCTCCTCCCGCTAAATTTAATCAGGAACAGATCCCGTTCACACAGAAAGGAATGCTATGTCGTAATTCAACGTTGCTTAAAATTCTGGTTTAATCCCAACTACAGGCAAATGTGAATTCAATATCCAAGTCTAAGAAAGAATCGCGAACTTTTAAGATGTGGAGCTGCTATTTCTTACTATAACTATTACATCTGTTGCATGTTTTCATCGTTCTTTCATATAAACACTAACGTTCTTGTTATTTCCCTTTTCCCGACTGATTTTTATATACCTGAAATATGATATTTCTCCTAAGTACTACACTTGTTATTTTGTTGTAGTTTTCTCATTTTTATCAGACCTATTCTCACATTGAGTCAAATATATGGACACTGTATACATCGGATTTGATGGCTTCGGAAATCTCTTCACATTTTTCCTGGTTTTCCTTAATGTTTTCTGATTACACCAATTATTTTCACTTTACTTTCTTCTGAATATTCGTTTGGGTCCCACCATTATTACTTTTCTATTGCTTTCAAACTTTGTTTTCCCCTTACGCATAGTCAATATATCCAATCAATATAACATTTAAAATGGTTGACTTCAAATTCGGTGAACAGATTTCTACTTTTCTAAGCTCGTCAATTCATTTAACTTTCAATTTATTACACCGAAGTTGTACTTTATAACTGCGATATTTACTGCATTGATACCTATTATATTTCCAGCATGGATTTCAATTTTCCACATTAAACACGCAATTCTACATTCTACTATACGGTTTCTTTACTTTACTCCTCCATTCTTCATCTGGTGCATCTAATCAGTTCCATCTATTCCGTAGTATGTACATATGCGGCTGTATTCTAATTCTCTGATTGCATTATCTGGAAATTAATTATATTTCATGTTCATCAGTCAGAAATACGATGATGATCAAGTCATCATGGGTAAAGGATAACTGATGTCTTATACAGTGATTTTGCTTATTATGGAGAGTTATGCGCCATCAACTGTATTCTCACGTCCGTGACCATCATCAACTTAGAGGCAAGACGAAGTCAAGGTGATCTTGAATGGAGAGAGATGCAGTGGATCACGAGGCTCGTCTTGCCCTCTGTAATCCATAATGCTTTGCCGCAGCCACATTCTTCTCTGTTGAAACATGAAGGTTTCTTTTTCAGAGTACTCCAGTTCCAGTTTTCAAATGCATAGTTAGGTAATTCCTACCTCATCAAAAGTTACATACCCTTTGATTATAATTCATATTATTATACTGGTTAAATTAAGTAGCAGCGAAGCATGAGGTCGATGTAATCAATTAGTCCCCTAACCAGAAATTTTAGGCCTTATCCCTTTAGTAAAAACGATTATCATTATTATTATTAAGACGGCGAGCTGGCAGAAACGTTAGCACACCGGGCGAAATGCTTCGCGGTATTTCGTCTGCCGTTACGTTGTGAGTTCAAATTCCGCCGAGGTTGACTTTGCCTTTCATTCTTTCGGGGTCGATTAAATAAGTACCAGTTACGCACTGGGGTCGATATAATCGACTTAATCCGTTTGTTTGCCCTTTTTTGTCCTCTCTTTGTTTAGCCCCTTGTGAGTAGTAAAGAAATAGGTATTTCGTCTGCCACCATGTCGTAAGTTCAAATTTCGGCTAGGTCGACTCGGCCTTTCATCCTTTCGGGGTCGATAAATTAAGTACCAGTTATGCACTGGGATATATGTAATCGACTTAATCCCGTTGTCTGTCCTTGTTTGTCCCCTCTATGTTTAGCCTCTTGTGGGCAATCAAGAAATAAGATGCAAACACACACACACACACACACACACACACAAACACACACACACTCATATACGTATATACACACCTATAAAATACGGGTTTCTTTCAGTTTCCTTCTATGAAATCCACTGAAAAGGATTGCGACGGCCCCCACATATAGTAGAAGACACTTGCCCATGAGAAGCAAACTATTGACCAGGTTTAAATTTCCCCGAGGTCAACTTTGCCTGTCATCCCTTTTGGCTGTGAGAGGGCAATGGGGACAGGGGGGGGCTGATAAAAAATAAGTACCAGACTAATACTACGTTTCGATTGCATTCACCAACCTACTCCGAGTCAAAGTTGCTGGACTCGTGCCTAAATCACGTGCATTTATTGCAGACATTATCGAAGTCATCATCATAACCATCATCATTATCACAACTACCACCATCACCACCATCATGACAATGATCATCATGATCATCGTCGTCGTCGTCGTCGTCATCATAAGCGTCATCATCATCGCCGTCTTCGTTACGTTTAACCTCCTTGTGGAAAGAGGAACAAACCCAATTGACTTCATCGGTATCATCATCATCATCATCATCATCATCATTTTCGTCATCATTATAATCCTCATTATCGACATCATCATCGTCGTCGTCATCATCATCGTCGTCATCATCACCATCGCCATCGTTATCATCTTCACCATCAACATCATCATCATCGTCGTCGTCGTCGTCATCATCATCGTTGTCGTTATCATCACCATCGCCATCGCTTTCATCTTCACCATCATCATCTTCATCATCGTCATCATTATCATCATCATCCTCACCATCATCTTCATCTACATCATCATCATTAACGGCTGCAGCAGCAGCAGCAGCATCGTTGTCGTCATCATCACCGTCGTCTTGGTTACAATTATCTTTTGTGGAAAGAGGAACGAAACCAATTGACTTCATCGCCATCATCATCATCATCACCATCATCATTATAATCCTTATTATCGTCATCATCATCGTCGTCATCATCGTCATCATCACCATCGCCATTGTTATCATCTTCATCATCATCATCATAATTATTTTCAACATCATCATCACCATCATCATTATAATCCTCATTATTATCATCATCGTCGCCGTCGTCATCAGCATTTCGTCATCATCACCATCATCGGCAGCATCAACAGCAGCATCGTTGTCATCTTCGTTACAATTATCCTCTTTGTGGAAAGAGGAACAGCCCCAAATTGACTTCACGTAAATCACAAATGTTCCAACAAAGACGCATTTAATGCCATAATCCCATCCCATTCTCCCGATGATTTTCTTGACCCGTGTCTAAATAAATAATCATTACTAATGGATGTTGACAGTAGCAGTTATAAAGTAGATTCCCTTGTCATATAAATTTTGTGTCTAGGTTCTCTTCTCAAGTCAAACCATATTCAATGAACGCCAGAAAAACGATATCAGTTTTAACGCTTTAACCCTTCTTTTAATATCAGCTGACTGCCTAGCAAATGAAGGCGTATCCTGAGCGTTGGGCTCACCGTCATGAGGTGGTGAGTTCCATACCAAGACCGGGTTGTGTGTTGTGCGCTTGAGCAAGATGCTTTATTTCACGTTGCTCCAGTTCTGTCAGTTGTAGGAATGAGTTGCAGAGTCCCTGGTGCTGTATTGGCCCCTTTGTCTTTCCTTCAATAACATCGGTGGTGTTGAGAGAGAAGGCTGGTATACATGGGCGACTGCTGTTGATCTTCCGTAGAAACCTTGCCCAGACTTGTGCCTTGGAGGGGAACTTTCTAGGAGCAATCCTGTGATCATTCACGACCGAAGGGCTTCTTTCCTTTTACCTTTTTACTTAGCAATAATTTCAGCATTTCTCTCTTATTATCTTTCTCCCTCCCTCTCTTTCTCTCTCTCTCTCCATCTCTCTCTCTATATATATACATACGTAATTAAGATTCAGATAAATTAGGCCCTTAAGTCGAAGCACCAAGTCAGTTCGGATTTATCCGCACAGCTCGAGATGAGGTGAATAAAATCGAAATAAATAACAAGTTATCAAGTAGTAAAGCAGTACGGCCGTTTCAAGCGGATGCATTTAATTGAACAACGTAATCATTACATCTGTTTAAAATTAAGCGCTATCTTCAGCTGCACGAATATGGCTTTTCAATATACAATATATATCAATATAATATTTCTTAAATATTTTAACAGAGCAAGAGGATGAAAGAATTTCATGTTGTCACTATTGCAGCAAGAATTTCTAAGAGAAGAACAAAGTACAATTTTTAGAACACAGTGGGGTCCTACTGTTGTAATTCATTTCCAATTTATCTATCTCCTTATCATCAACAAAAAATTTAAGATTAGACGACTGCTTATATGTAGAATAAAGAGTAAAGTGAGTTGACAGCTCATAGCTGGCTGTTGGTCGTAATTTTCATACTGTTACAAGAGAGAGACACAAAACTTTAGAAAGAGTCCATTAGATAGCAGTAAATATCTATAAAAGAGGTAGGGTAGGGGTGACATTAATTCATGTCGTTGTTACCTGTTAAAGGGGCATACACTATGAGACTTAGTATGTTACATTGAGATCCAGGGAAACATTAGGGACTCAGTGGGAGGACGTTTATAAACAAATATTATGTTGTATAAAAATAAAAGTTAAAAAATTCTAGAAAGGCATATTATAAACAAGTTAGCTAAGAGGCATATATAGATCAATTTGAACATTAGAAAGATTACTATTATGTAGAATCAACTTAATAGCTCATCTTTACTTAATTAATTATAAGGTGGTTACTATAAAGACCACGCAAACCGCTTACATATGGAAATTATCTGTAAAGAAATATACATACTATCTATTGAGTGAAAGTTAGGAATCAGAAGCAGGATAATAAGACAAATGATAATAGATAGACATAATTAAATATAAGTATACAGGAAAAAATTTAACAACCATGAAAAGTGTGTACTGATAGATGTAGGTTTGATAGTATAAAAATATTACATACAGACACATATACAAAAAGGGTTTTATATATATATGTATATATATATGTATATATATCAGTAACAATAAAGGGTGAAATTAATTAATTTGGAATAATTATTAATTACACCAAGTAGATTTCGGCATGTAAAAGCCTCATTCGAGGAAAATTTAAGTAATACTAAGCAATTAAGGGTTTAGCAACGAATTGCCTCACCACACACCGAATTTAGAAATAGCAGTCAAAGAGTTATAGCTATTCTTTCTACTAAAAGGGAGATCTCAGTAAAAACACAGTACTTGAAAGGCAAACACAGACAGGTAAGAAAGAATGAAATGACGGCAATCTATCATACAATTTTAAGTTACCTACGGACGGACGTTTCGAAATCAAGTTTTAGGAAAGCATAAGAATTAGAAAATTCTACCTTACCCATATGTATATATATGTATATATATATATATATATGTATATATATATGTATATGTATATTTCTATGATAGTTTTCCAAGCTAAAAGAATAATATATATTTTCCCTTATTTGTGAGAGAGATAGCTTTAGCGAAAATCAAGGATTTGTTGAGGAGAATAGGAGATATACTAGGATAATAACTGTTGATATCAAATTGTATAAACGAGTAACAAAGTATATTTTCAATATATTTGAACTAATGTATCATTTAAATATGTTCACTCGCTTTGCTCTTTCTTCTAAATACACGTAGTCTTCTAGTCTTGTATTTTCTGTTGACGATAAGAAGATAAACAAATTGGAAATGAATTACAACCCTATGACCTCCACTGTATTCTATGACACTCTAGCTTATTCTTCTCTTAGCTATTCTTGCTGCAATAGTGACCACATGAAATTCTTCCATACTCTTGAACTGTTAAAATATTTAAGAATAAAATATATTAATGCACCTTGTCTGTTGAAAATCTATATATTGTGCGGCTGAAGATAGTGCTGTTTTTAAATTGGTGTAATGATTACATTGTTCATTTAAATAGGGCCGCTTGAAACCGTCATACTGCTTTACTACTTGACATTCTGTCACTTATTTTCATATATGTGTGTGTGTTTGTTTCTGTGTGCGTGTGTATCTGTGGTGTCTGTACGTGCTTCTGTACATGTCTATCTATCTAATATATGTATGCATGTATATCTATCCATCCATCTATCTATCTATCTATCTATCTATCTATCTATGGTGGTTTGCCCTCAAGAGAGCAGTAAAAGCAGAAGCGATTAGGTACAGCAAAGCACTAGCCATAGATAGAAATAGAGTAGAGGGTGAGCTAGTTAAGAAGCTAGAAGAGGCAATTAGAAGCGGCATCGCATCCGACGTTTTGGCGGCGAGGTTGGCCCTCGACCAACACTTCAACGCCAAACACGAAGGATGTGCTGTCAGAGCTAGGATGCGTGCTCTAAGGAACGAAGGTGTTGGAGCCGCGAGAGAGGCCCGGGTGGCAGAGGCGCAACAGGGCAACAAAGCCACCATTCGGTCACTGGTAGATGAACAGGGGCGCGAATTGCTCGAGCCAAATAAAATGTGTGAGGCCTTTCAGCAACATTTTGCCCGACTGTTCGGAACGAGTGGAGGGCAAGAACGTAGGGTGGACTTCAGTGCCTACCTACATAGCCTACCACGACTCTCGACAAGAAAGGCAGGGTGCTGCGAAGGTGCCATCACGGCGGCGGAAGTGCGGGAAGCGATGGCAGAATGCTCGAGGGACAAATCACCGGGTTTGGATGGTCTGCCCTACGAGCTTTACAATTGTATGCCAGACTTGTTTGGAGATCTCTTGGCGGC
>NW_021830465.1:5000-10000 GCF_006345805.1 Octopus sinensis | reverse complement strand
GTAATGACAACAATGAAAATAGAAATACTAACAATAACAACAATAATGCCACTAAGAAGGAAATTATACAGATGAATACAAGTAGTAACCTGGTTGCAAATAGTGATAGAAAAAATGTAATTGTAAAAATAAGAAAGTATGTCCTCTGGCAATCATGTGTTTACGTTACAACACTGCTTAAAAACGTACTGTTAGAACAGGTGCACATATATATATATATATGCATATATAAGTGCAAAGAGTGATAGTTTCAAGAATAGCTGGAGGACCCATGCTGCATCATTTAGGAACATCTGCAACAGACAATGCATATCACTTGCTGGGTGGATATGAAACATCAAACAGATAAAGATACAATACAGCATTGCACGACTTCGTTAGAGATATGAAATGTATACTCCCATAATTCATACTCAAAAGCCTCTAAACTGTGCTTGCAAGAAACATTAAGCATAATATTAGGCAGTGATAAAATTATCAAAATGAACTCTCAAAATTTCTAACATGTAACCAGAAGCCTCAAAATCTCGTTTTTGGAATTTGGAAAAAATGTATTTAGCATTATACAAATACTTTATTTACTAAAAAATGTAGTCATTGAAGTATTTCTTTTAATATTAAGAGTAGAAAGATTACGGGGACGCGCTAGCTGAATCGTTAACACGTCGGAGAAAAATGCTTAGTGGTATTTAGTCTGTCTTTAGGTTTTGCGTTCATATTCTACCGAGGTCGAATTTTCCTTTCATCCTTACGGGTCGATCAAATAGCTATCAGTTGTACAAAATCTGAGGCCTTGTACCTATAGCAGAAAGAGTTATTAGTAGTTAAATTATACTGTTGTTTACCTAAATTAAGTAATTTCATAATAATTTGTACGTGTGTGTAGGAATTTAGTTAAATGTGAAGCGACTATAGAACAGATCTGTTTACCCTGACGTACTGATATACGAGGTGGCATCAAAAAGTTCCAGGACTAGTTATGTTTAACAAAAAATAACCTACTTAGCTAATTTTAAAAATCAGCTCTTACAAGATATTCACATTACGAATCAAAACACTGGTCCCAGCGTTCTTCCCACTTTTGGAATTCAGCCTTAAGTCGTTTTCCGTAAGCGAGTCTACAACTTTTTGAGATTCGCTCTGGATCTCGACAACTGTGGTAAACTAGTGACCTTTGAACTGCATTTTCATCTCGAGGAGGAGACGTAAGTCCGCGGGTGCTTAATCTGGTGGATGGGGCGGCTACGGGAGCGATACCAGGTTGTTTTTGCAAGAAATTCACTCCTATAGGCGTAGGATTGGCTGTGTGCTAAGTAGCTAGCTTACGAACCACATGGTTCCGGGTTCAGTCCCACTGCGTGGCACCTTGGGTAAGTGTCTTCTACTGGGCCGATCAAAGCCTTGTGAGTGGATTGGTAGACGGAAACTGAAAGAAGCCCGTCGTATATATGTACATATATATATATAATATATAGATATAATATATATATATATATATATATATATATGCTTGTGCGTGTATATGTTTATGTGTCCGTGTTTGCTCCCCCAACATCGCTTGACAACCGATGCTGGTGTATTCACGTCCCTGTAACTTAGCGGTTCAGCAAAAGAGACCGATAGAATAAGTACTAGGCTTACAAAGAATAAGTTCTGGGGTCTATTTGCTCGACTAAATGTGGTGCTCTAGCATGGCCACAGTCAAATGACAGATCAAGTAAAAGAGTAAAGAGTAAAAAGAGAGAGGAGAGTTTGGTGACAGGGTACATTGTCGTTGTGAGAGATCCAATTATTCGGGCTGCAGAGATCCCGAGGCTATCGCCGAATGACCGCCTCCAAACGCTTCAAAACGTCACAGTACTACTCTAAACTAACATTCTGGCCTTGGGGGAATGGTTTTTCGGTACACAATATCGAAGATGTCGAACGAAAGTGATGTAGATATACAAGACTGAGCTGCGTCATGCGTCCGTGCCACTCGAAACCTTGCGTACATACCATTGCCTCTTCGCAGTAATCTTGCCAAAGCATGTTCAATGTCTCTGTAGCAGACTTCACAAGTTTAATGCAAACTTTTATGTTGGCTTTTTGTTCCAACTTCCTGTCCATGACAAAAATTGCAGGCTACAGCATAAATGTAATGACGAAAGTAAAAATTTCACTTCTGAAGTGAACACTGCGACGCTAGTCGACACACTGCCTTATGAAAATCCCTGCTAGCAACCGTGGGCTGTCATCTGTTGGGGCAATACAGAAGTAATCCAGGGACATTTTTGATATCGCATCGTTTATGTATAAATATATGTGTGTGTGTGTGTGTGTGTGTGTGTGTGTGTGTGTGTGTGTATGTGTGTGTATACATGCATTCATATATAATTTAAAACAATAAGGGTAAAACATTGAATATTAATTTGATTAATATCAATTTAAAACCAGTGGTCTAGCATATTGAAAAATCCGAAGATTCAGAAAAATTATATTACATACATATAAAAGAGATTACCACTAAATGGACATCCATTAAGCTAGAAGTAGACCCCCTATGGTCTTACCACTAAGAAAGGATTGTTCTCAAGAAAATTTAACAAATACCAGAACGTAAGCGACCAAGACAAATAAAAAAGACACAAAATATAAAGTTTAATCACAAACCCGATTTCGTTGTTATCATTTACGTAATTGTCCGCAACTCATCAGTGTGATCGTCATAGCAAAATCTAATTTGCATGGTAGAACTGTATACATGTTCAATCTCATGCGGACGTCTCGTGTATAGTTCTGCGAATTATATTTTGTTATGACGATAATAATAATGAGTTGTGGACATTTACGTGAGTAATATATATATATATATATATACATATATATATATATATATATATTCTTCTTATATATATATTTTTTTATTGTTTAAGAGAATAACAAATTTGTACTCTACAGAATCATTGAGTAACCCATCAAATGTTTTTATCATAACACCATAAAAACAAACATTAGTACACACACACATACACATTGTTTCTCTCTCTCTCTCTCTCTCTCTCTGTCACACACACACACGCACATATATATATATATATATATATATATCAATATGGAGCAAAGCTCACAAGAAATATTAAATAAATAATTCACGGGAAAATAATTTGCGAAGATATTGAATCTATTATTATCTAGTGTAACAATTTATAAATGATAATAACAGAATCAATAATACAGGTGATTGCACCCCCCCCCCACCACAAAAAACATTGAAGAGGTGAAAGATTAAAATTAATCAAAGATCATACTAAGTATGTCTACCTGCTGGAAATAACAGTAAAAACTCTTATTTAAATCGCCAAAATTACACTGATAATAACTACAGAAACCAACCGTCCAAAGACAAACGCTCTAAGACAATCTCTCAGCATACATTCAAGGATTTGGACTCAGTTGGACCGGTTTCTGGACTGACATTACAGCCTCACCTACCTCAGCACATGTTACCATGACAGAGAACCCCAACCCATCACGTTGAAGTCGGCGCTGCAACTGATTCGCTTTGCGCCGAAATCATGGCAGCCACCAGTGTGAAAATAATTTCAATAGAGAGCAACTAATTCACTAGAAGAAAAAACGAAGAAAAATTATTTTCACACTCGTGGCTGCCATGATTTTGGCGCAAAACGAATCAGGCTGGACAAAATGCTGACCCGAATGTCGCCTGTCTTTAGGTTCTGGGTTCAAGTTCTGCCGAGGTCGATTTTGTCTTTCATCCTTTATTCGATAAAATAATTGTCAGGTGAGCATAATATAATTGTCAGGTCGATGTAGTCAACTTAGCCCCACCCACCCTAAAATTGCTGGGCATGTGCAAAAATTTGAAAATTCTAAATCATTATCCATCCCATTGCGTACGTTTCGAGATGTTCCGATATCCTCATAATGAATATGTATATATACACACACACTCACACGCATACAGTGTATATATATATATATATATATATATATACGTACGAATACATGCATTCGTACATACATACATACGTACATGCATATGTACGTATATGTGTGACATCACATATACATTATAGATGATATCCTATAAGCAGATGATATCATATCCTACATGTTATTCTGAATAATACTAATTCTGAATCATTATAGCAGTGAGAGCTTACGGCTATTCAATTATCTTTCGAAAGAATTGAGGTGGGTGTAGAAAGAACACTACAAGTAACACTGTTACGATCACTGCTGACAACAGAACAAGTAAGTAAGAGAACGTCTATCTGGCACCCCGGCTTGCTAGAAATAGCAACTAAGTCTTCCTGGAGTTTTACATCTTCAAAAATTATTAAAAAATTGACACGTTGGGTAATGTGTTCCTGGTTTTTGTTGTGTACAAAAGGTAAAAAGAGGGGATGGTTACAGCTGGAATAATTTTGATCATATATCCGCTCCTGCTCAGTGTTGACCTGGGGTTAAACAACAGCAACAACAACAACATCATATAGCATCTGTGATGTCTCTGTAATTATTCATACAATTATCATGCTATCTCCATCCCACCACTATCGAAGACTATAACAATATTCATTCTTTCTTACATAGGCACAAGCTCTGAAATTTGTGGGGAGGGGCTAGTTATTTACATCGACCTCGATAGTCAACTAATACTTTTATTTTATCACTCAGAAATGATAAGAGTCAAAGTCAGCCTCGGCTGTATTTGAACTCAGAATGTAAAGCCCGAAGAAATGCTTGAAAGCATTTAATCCGGCATGCTAGCGATTCGGCAACTCGATACCTTTAATTAATAGAAATAGCAGTTTCAAAATTTGGTTCAGTGCCAACAACTTCGGTGGAAATGGTGAGTCAATAACCTCGAGCCCAGTACTCAATTGGCACTTACTTAATCCACCCCGAAGGGTGAAAGATAAAGTCAACCTCGACGGAATTTGAACTCAGACCGTAAAGACGGACGAAATGTCGCTAAGCATTTCACCCGGCGT
>NW_021830464.1:52500-62500 GCF_006345805.1 Octopus sinensis | reverse complement strand
CCAGGACAAATACCACTGTTTTCCAACGTTCTGACGATTCTCATAGCTCGCCGTCCCTCAGCAGACCTATGAATAAAGACATTCCAACGATGGTCATCCAATAATCTTCACTTACAAAACTACATAAGCCGTGAGGCTTCTTTTTTTCTGTGATAGTAGGTTTTGATGTGTAAATGTTTGGTTAATATTTCCAGCAATAATAACAACCGCCTTGAAGCTCTTTTGTTGCTTCGATGTTAATATAGTTGGACCTCGGTGTGATAACTCCGCTTTTCATTATATATATATATATACACATTGGTATATATCAAATACACTGGAATATATCATATGCACTAGCATATATCCCATGCATTAATATATATCACATGCTAAGAGTCTTTTCTATATCATTCTATGAATATTTGCATCGTGGTTTCGGCTTATTATACAAAATATAGACACTCTGTTTCCCGTTACAGTAATCTGTTAGAAAAATGTATATAAAAACAAAAAATTCTGTGAACGCACGGACCATATAACTACACCATTTTATATGAGTGCACATGTGTATCCGCATGACAATTTCTATAAGTCAAAAGACTTCTTCCTCGAAATAGTGGCGATAAATAATCCAATAGTTCTTCACACAATAACTCACCTTTGAAGCTGGTTAGAAAGAAGTATGTTATTAATCAAATTTTGTGCTGCATTTGGAGACCAATTCAAGACAATTCGATTGTCAAAATGAAAATAAAAACTGGTAATTTGATGGAAATGGCAGTATTTATGTACGATCATTATTTTTCATTTTATTTTTTTTTTTTACATCTATCAACTTTAGAACAATAAATAGGTTTCTTTTTCTGTGGGATGTTTATTTATGTATTTATTTTTTTGTTTCGTCTAGTTTTGTTTTTTTACATATATCGACATTTTCAATGTTTTTCCTATTATTTGTATTATTGTCGTACTAGTACGTTTCAGTAACAATACAAAGCTGAATGAAATCCGTCATTTTTATAGATAGTATGGACCATATGTATTTTCTTTTTATCAATTCTTATGGGTTTAGTATCTTACATTGAATGAAAGAAAAAATCGCCAGCAATGCGTGTGTACAATGAAGAACAATACTAAATTCTCATGAGTATGCATAAATATGTGTGTGAGCGAGTATGCTTATTTATATATGTATCTATCTATCTGTCTATCTCTCAGTCTTTCTCTGTCTCTCTCCTTATATATGTGTTTGTGTGTGTGTATAATAATACATATATAGTTGCCTGTAAGAACGTACGTATATATCTGAGACCTCCCTCGGTCATGACTGACCATGGGGTTGCACCTAGAAAGTTACCCTCCCAGGCACAAGTCCAGGCAAGGTTGTTTATGGAAGACCAGCAGTCGCCCATGCATACTGGCCTCTCCTCTCCACGACACCAATGTTATCCAAGGGAAAGGCAAAGGCCGATACAGCTTGGCACTTGTGACGTCACAACTCATTTCTACAGCTGAGTGAACTGGAGCAACGTGAAATAAAGTGTCTTGCTCAAGAACACTGCACGCAGCCCGGTCCGAGATTCGAGCTCCCAACCTCACGATCGTAAGCTCGACGCCCTAACCACCGAGCCATGCACCACACACACACACATACACACATACACACACACACATTTACTTCTAAGTAAAGCGTTATTATAATATTGTAAAGCTCTATTGGAAGTTATTTCATTACCGGAAAATTATTCAAGGCTTAGTGATATATCAAGTATATATCAAGTTCGTCATTGTATTTCTAAGAAACTTAGGCGGCGTATTGAGGCATTTGTGCGGCTTTTAAATCTTCTGATAAGGTTTAAACTGTGTCCTACTTTTCGTTAAATATGCTTGTATTGTAATACGGAAACCTATTTTGATATCACTACGGGGAATCAAAGATTTGATAGAAACGAGTAATAAAGTTAATTGTTTCTTTTATACAGCTAGAAAACACTTTTCGAGAATTTATGGTGCTCTCAATCGAGACATTGCACTATTTAGCGTTACAAAACTGCAATTCATATGCCACTCACAGATTAAGGATAAAAATTTATTTTGATGAACTCATTAGAGCATGAAACGAAATGATTTACAATATCTATTTATGACCTTTTATATATTCTGAGTTCAAATCTTACCGAGGCTGATTAAAACATCATTCTTCCAGAGCTGAGAAAAGTAATACCTATTTCTTTACTACCCACAAGGGGCTGGACAGAGAGAGGACGAACAAGGACAGACAAAGGGATTAAGTCGATCATATCGACCCCAGTGCGTAACTGTACTTATTTAATCGACCCCGAAAGGATGAAAGGCAAAGTCGACCTCGGCGGAATTTGAACTCAGAACGTAACGGCAGACGAAATACCGCTAAGCATTTCGCCCGGCGCGCTAACGTTTCTGCCAGCTCGCCGCTGGCAGAAAATTAATACCACTGCAACACTGTGGTCCGATCTGATCAACTTTTCTTTCCACTGAATTGCCAACCACGCGACTATAAAGATCAAATGAAAATATTTTTCTTCTCCAAAGGAATCATTGTTATTTGTGGGGTAAATTGTTTGTTTATGACGACTAACGATTAGAAACTGAAGTCCCTTCCGTAGTTTCCTCGCTCGTAAGGACACCCAGGGGCTATGCCGTAGATAGAAGGAGTAACGCTCTTTCAGTCGCCTGTACATTTACAACTTTTCATCTGTTACTGAGTGCTCGGACATCGATATCTACGTACTTGAAGGGTAATTGTCAAATATCATAGCTGTGTGTCTGAAAATAGAGAAATCAGTCCATATATCAAAGTTTGCCGATACTTACTCATCTATTTCTTTCTTTGTCTGTCGTCCCATTAAATTATGTACGTAAATATGTGAACCTATAGATACGCGTTTGTGTATGGATGTATACATGTATGTATATGTGCGAGAATGTTTGTGTACACACACACATATTTATATATGTATATATATATATAATTATATGTCTCTATGTACGTATATATATATATATATATATATGCTAATATGCGTGTGTATATATATATATATATATACATGCACATTCATATGTATGTGTACGTATGCGTACTTGCTTTGTCTGAAGATGGGTGTATACATACGTTTGTACGAATAAAAATTAAGTACGATCAATATTTAAATAGAGAAATCAAGAGACAAATATATATTGACAGATGTATTTATGTGTATGCACTTACTATGTATGCGTATATATAAATATATATATACCTATATATATAATGAAATATATATATACATATATATATGTGTATGTATATATATATCATATATAAATGTATATATACATATACATATACTAGATAGTCACAACACACACACAAACAACAACAATGAATATATATATATATATATATATAATATATATATATATATATATTATATATATATATCCATATATTAGACATAATATATATATTATATAATGTGTGTGTGTGTGTGTGTGTGTGTGTGTTGAAAGAGGCGTGAATCATAGTAAGTCATATATTTAATTCATAAGGGACAAAAATACTGAATGATCAGCCATAGTATTCGCAGGTATGACACCGTTTACTTTGTTCCTGAATCTTTCTAAAACTAGAGACAACAGCAATGTTTAATCAGGTTACAAATTGTTTCGATTAGCTAAGCTTCTGCGATCATGTAACATCCATATGTAATTGTATTCTAAGCTGTACGATACTTTTTATTAGTAAGCAAACCGTGTAAATAAATATTGGGGGACACCGGGTTCAAAGGGAAATAATGCATTATTTGATATCTACATTACTCTACTCACAAAAGGGCAGAAAACGGTCCAGCTTTAGCTCAATACCGTATTGAATCTATTTGATTTCATTATAACGCGCTATTTACAACAGATAATAGATCAGAGATGTTAGTGTTGTGACGGTTAATGGATTTGGTTATGGCTTATTGACCTCTTGAATTTGAAATCGAATCAGCCCTCACCAGACACCTCGCAGCACATACTTCCTCTCTACCATCATATTACCAAATACGCACCCGCTCTCCTCGTTCTCGCTTTCGCACTTACGATTTTTCTTTCTCTCTCTCTCTCTCTTTCTTTCCGTTTATATCTCACTATCTTTCTTCCTCTCCCTCTCTCCCACTTTGTCTGTGTCTCCTTTTCTCTTTCGCTTTCTCTTTGTGTCTCATTCATACCTAAGCACATTCTATATTTTCTCCTCTATGTCTCTTTCTATCTGCCTCACTATTTAACTACGCTAGTCTACGTACCACTCTCTGTCTCTCTCTTTCTATCTCTCTCTCTCTCTCACTCTTTCTCTCTCACTCTCTCTCTCTTTTTCTCTCTAAATCTCTGTCTCTCACTCTCTCTGTCTCTCTCTTTCTCTCTCTCTCTCACTCTTTCTCTCTCATTCTCTCTCTCTCTCTTTATCTCTCTAAATCTCTGTCTCTCTCACTCTCTCTCACTCTCTCTCACACTCTTTCTCTCTCTCTCTCTCTCCTCTCTCTCTCTCTCTCTCTCTCTCTGCTTACCAAAAGTCATCAAATATGATAACATCAATTTTGCCTCATTGCAATATCCTCTACGAACATATTCTCCCAGCTGACTTTACTCTGTAAAGCTGGACAATGGGCGATTAAATAATTATGCACTACCATTGTAATATCAGGTCACGTGAGAGGACGGCGACATATTGTGGAGAAATCCATTTGGTACATACACTTACTTAGCTTTTAGTGAAATAGTACAGCAGTTATTCGAAAATTTCATTTTCTATTTGCTATTTGCTACTTACTGTTTGCAGTTTGCTTATTTGTTGAGAAATCGTTTATATAACTTCAGTCCTGAATCGAAATTAATTCTTATTTATTTTCATATTATAAATAATAAGCTGTGATATAGCTTATGGAAATCTAAAGGAAGTTAATACATCTATCTAGAGTTCTACCAAAAGCATCCACACTGGGCGACGAATACGTGTTTACAAGTCGACATTAACAAGTGAGTTTGACCTAACAAACCCTCAGATAGGAAACGAAGATTCAGCGTGCGGGCAAAGGTAGTGGCTGTGGCGCTGGAGGTAGCAGCAGCGAAAGTAGTGGTGGTGATGATGCTGGTGGAGATGCTAGTGGTAATGACAGGGGTAATGGACAAAAATAGTTTTATTTAGGAGGCGGGGGATAAGGGGGAGTAGAAATATGTGAAGCTGTATATATACATTTGTTTTTATTATTAAACCCAAGTTTACTATTTCTTTACTACCTACAAGGGGCTAAAAACAGAGGGGACAAACGGATTAAGTCAATTATATCGACTCCAGTGCGTAACTGGTACTTATTTAATCGACCCCGAAAGGATGAAAGGCAAAGTCCACCTCGGCAGAATTTGAACTCAGAACGTAGCCGCAGACGAAATACTGCTAAGCATTTCGCCCGGCGTGCTAATGATTCTACCAGCTCGCCACCTTGTGATTGAGCAGACTTACAATCAAAGCTTCCTTGACTGTGCCAAGCAAATCTTGTCCTTCTATCGGGCAACGTCTCTCTAGACAATAGGTTCTCAAAGTGGGCGCTACCGCCCCCCGGTGGGAGTTGAGACGGTCCAGGTGGGCCTTGATGCCTACGGGGGCGGTGGGTGTAGAGAAAAGGGAGGCGTTGGGAGGAAGGCAATGATTTCGGGGACACTATGAATTTATTATGATGTCATTATAGTATTGTATACAAATTATATAATATATTAAATATCAAATGATTCATAGTATATATAAATTAGTAAAATATTAAATATCTATTTATACACAAAAATGCGGGTGGGGGCGCTGAGGATATTATGTGGCTATGAGGGTGGGGTGGCCCCAAAACTTTGAGAATCTCTGCTCTAGACTATACTCTGTATTGTATCACTCTCTTCATCAACAGGAGAGGGCGGGATTAATTAGAACTTTAGCTGCTATTTCTAACAATTCGAAACACTTGCCACACAGACGTTTCATCGTTATCCCGTGTGTACAGGGAACAGTGTAAAAGTAAGATGAATTCGTATTATTTCTCTATTTATCTTCGGATTTATTCTTTTTTTTTATTTATCTTCGCATTTATGTTTGTTGTATTTAACAAAAGTTAGAAAAGCTAGCATAAAGTTGTCCGTTTTAATGCTCCCCTTGCTCAGAATAGTTCTGACAGTATGAAAATTTCATGGGGAAACTCCCTTTCTCCAGACTGAACGAGCTAGAAAGAGGTTTATTGACCCATATCCGAGACATCATTTAGATAAACATTGGTGGCGGCGAAAGGGGAAACTTGCATACATGGACAACTGTTTGTTTGTCTTCCTCCAAAAATCTTGCAAGCTCTACACTGGTTCTGTTTCAATTATATTTCCAGATTATTTATAACTTAGCTACTACATAGGAGATTTCTATGAAGATTCAACAACTTTAATTGCTTTCAAAAGGGTTAAGCTTAAAATATCAGAAAACTGTCCTTTATCTGAGGTGAGTAAGAGAGGAAACTTACAGTTAAACACAGCAAAATCTTTCTATCTATCCATAGATATAGCGAAAGGAGAACCAAAAAAAAACCCCTGGTCTTATTGCTTTCTTAGAAAGTGGAATGAAAAGCCTTTAAATTCCAATTTAATCATAATCAGGAAATCTGTCAATGAAAACCTACCTAATTCTGATATACTAAAAATCACTTACAGTATTATACAGATGTCCTCAATGTCTATCAATTCGGAGAGTTAGCTAAGCTATTCCATTGTGCTCTACAATGGAGGGATTTATATATATATATATATATATATATATATATATATATATATATATATATATATATATGTATATATATATGTGTGTGTGTGTGTGTGTGCATGTGTGTGCGTGTGTGAGTGTGTGCGTGCGTATGTGTTTATGTGTGTGTTGTGTATGCCTGTGTTTCATCCTAGAGTAGTACCCCTTGATGTCTTGTGATCCTTACGAGAATTTATTCTGAATCCCCGTGAATTTTCGTGTTTTCATCCAAAATGGAAATCAACACCATTCCTCCATATGATCGGCTGGAAAAATTGCTAGGATATTAAGATACTTTCTTAACATGGAACCCATAAGTAACCTTAATACACGAATACAGAAATTTTCTTCATCCTTGAATCATTGAGAATTCATTCTTATTGTTCAACAGTTTAACTTCAAATAGCAGTAAATAATGGACCTGATAAAACTCTACCGAAAATGGCACCAAGAGGGTGCATATTTAACTGTGCAGTCGATGCAGTTGAAATTATGCATGTAGTACTCCGAAAGAATGGTGTAAATAATTGTTTAGTAAAATTATAAATATGGAGAAGTCTCCGTTCTCATCATCATTATATACATACATATATGTGTTTATGCGTGCGTGCGTGCGTGTGTATCTGTGTATGTATGTATGGTTGTATGTATGTATGTATGTATGTATGTATGTATGTATGTCATTCGGTTTCATTTCAAGATTTCTTGCAAATACAGAAAGAGTGGGTTTCTAATCCAGATCCAAAGATTGACATTTCAATATCAACAACAAGGTATTTTTGCATGCATGAATATATGCATGTATGAATGTATGTATGTATGAATGTATGTACGTATGTATACGTTCAGATTTGTAAGTTTTGGTTTATGCATGTCTTTTCATGCATATAGTTGCATATCTAGGCACGTTCATATATACCTAAATGATAAAGTTCTGGCATGCAGGTTTTACAGATTTTTATAGTTCCAGTGACAGATTGAATTTATAGTCGAATAAGCTTCCTCCTTCCGGTTTTGAGATGCAAAATTTCTAAAAATTTGTATGTATGTATGTATGCATCTATGTATGTAATGTGTTATTACTATACATAGTTATTTAGATTCAAAGTATTGTGAATAGAGGAAAATGTCTTATACATCCGATGAGGAGCATTTACAAATGTTTAAGAAGTTTTCCATTTATTCCTGTTTACTTCAAGAGAGATAGGATGTTTTCACATCATTGTAATCTCCACTGCCAAGGCTTCAAATTTAGCTAATGTAGAATTATCTAGACTTTATATATAGCATACATTCAGAAATACACAGCGAGTGTGTGTATGTGCGTGTGGACCTTGCAGCAAATTGAAATATAAATAATAATGTATAAGTATTAGGTTAAAATCGCTTTCAATAAGGCAGCTTTCGATGTTTTGTTTCCAAAGGTCTTTCAAAACAATATTTACAAGTTATTCTTTATGTCACTATGCGCTTCAAGGATCCACCGTTCCAAATAAAGAATTATTTCACGTTCACTCGAGACTTCTATGCATATACACGCACGACTAAATACACAAGGGCGCAGACACACACACATAGACTCACACACAGAACCATATGCACACAAACACACAAACAGTATGCATACAGATAGATAAACAGATTGACAGATAGATGGATAGAAACAGATAGACAGACAAATAAGACACACAGATAAAACAGACAGATAAGACAGACAGACAGACTGACAAATATATATATATATATATATATATAGATAGATAGATAGATAGATAGATAGATAGATAGATAGATAGATAGATAGATAGATAGATAGATAGATAGATAGATAGATAGATAGATAGATAGATAGATAGATAGATAGATAGATAGATGTACCCACGGACGTGAATGCCTGCATAAATCTGTAAATTATTTTATACTGTATTTGACTGAATAAAATTACTGAAAAAAAACTGGGTTCTTGTGTTTCATATCTTGACTCTCACTTTGTTGCTTTTAACTCACGATATCATTAAAATGAAGTAAGAAAAGGATCGAAACCACTTAGTGGTGGGTATAAATGATTCAATACCGTGTAAAGAAGGACCGTCTTAGCTGGCAACTGATGTGTTAGAAATAGCACTCAAATATCTTGTAAATCACATTCGTCTATATGAAAAGGAAAGTAATACGGGATGATCACGCCCGGAGTGACTTTAATCGCAGAGTTCGTTATTACAACTGACTAGATGGTGTTGTAGAACTTGTCAAAATTTCTAACTATGAAGTCTTAGAGAACGCTCTCCTCAATTTTTGTTCTCGATTTTAAATTTGGGAGTTCTATTATGTAATATACATTACATATATCTAATTGAATTTACTTTAATATGATTTCATGTCATTTACTCTTCATGACTTCCATAGGACTTTCAAGAATTAAACACTAATAGCTTATTGTCTGAAACATCTGAATATCTTCATAATTCGCATGGAAATGTGAACGTAATAATATAATATTTAAAAGAAAAATGAAAATTTTGTTAGATTAATAGATTAAGCTAAATATTTTTGCGGATATTAAAGAATTATATATCGTATTATATTAAATATACGAGTGTGCATTGTATGTACAAGCATATACACACACGACGGACATAAATTTTTACATATAAACTCGCATGCACACGTATGATTTTACAGGGTGCATTTCAGTATAATTGTTTGAATGAATTAAATTGTTAAAAGACAGGCGTATTAAATACACGTACGTAATACACAAATGCATACACTTGGATCATAAATTCATCACACACAGACACACACATAAACATACACACACACACACACACACAGATACATTTACATATATATTTATATAATTACTGATTAAATTCTCAAAAGATATACTGTGTACATATGTCTGTGTGTAATATATATATTATGATATAATAAAATGTACACATACATACAAACGTATATATATATATATATATATATATAATATATATATATTATATATATATATATATATGTGTGTGTGTGTGTGTGTGTGTGTGTATATATATATGTATGTATGTATGTATGTATGTATATATATATATATTTATGTATGAATATATTCATACATAAATATTATATGATGTATACGGGTGTTTCTCTGTGTGTATGTGTCTGTGTGTGCGTGTACGTGCTTATATACAAGTTTTC
>NW_021830464.1:32500-47500 GCF_006345805.1 Octopus sinensis | reverse complement strand
ATGCATACAAAAGATATGGCTGCCTGTGCAGAGTCCGTGGAACTGACATTGAAAATGTGAAACACAACATAAGCAACTTTCCTATCTTGACATCTCGATTAGGTATGATGTAACAGTCAAAGAGCTTTGTAGAAAGATCAAAACACAAGAAGATGCAGTGATGTAGAAGCATATAGCAGTAGAATGCTCTTGGCAAGACACCAAATTAAAATACTGGAGCCACACAACAGATAAGATATTGGGTAAAAGAAAAAGACATGTTACATAGTAGAGATCTGTTATCCATCAGACGGTCACATATATGTGCATGCAGATATATAAAAGATAAGAGAATTTTTTAATATCCATACAGGGTTAATGAGGGACCTGTCTATGTGATCAGCATTATAACTTTATATTTATACAATTGTGTTTATTGAGGCTGCGTATTGTGTGAGAGAGTTAACGACAATCTTGAGATGCTTGGATTCTCAGCAATCGGTGAGAGAGCGAAAAGGAAATTACTTTTACTTTTCCTTAACGGTGAAAAGATGCAAAACATTCAGGCTAGCTAGCATGCAGTATGTCTATGAATGTATGTATATCAGATAGAAGCAATTTATATATTCACACGCAACATGTGTCCACACACACACACATTCAAATATGCTCACACTAACTCACTCATCTATCTACAATTAAATAGACCTTCATGTAAACCTATGTGTGTGAATCGAGCGTTGGCTTTTCGAGTGAACATTTCCGAGGTGCCAATTTTGAAAGGGAGACTACAAACATATATATGTGAGCACGTATGATTACAAACGCATGCAGATACACGCACACACATACACACATACATACATACACATACACACACACTGATATATATATATAAATATATACACGTATATATATATATCTTAAACTTATTTAAAGTTTAAGATTAATGTAAAAAATAAATAACGCTGAAGCAAAATAACAACAAATATATAGTGCGTGTGTTTTTATTGGCTAAACTGGCAATATGACCATTCCGAAATATAACAATATCTGTTTCAACACACGACTTCACGTAAAAAATCTTGCACAACAAATATTTAAACATATATATATTATATATATATATATATATATATATATATATATTATATATATATATATATATGTATATATCTGCGTATATATATTATATATATATGTATATGTATATTTATGTATAAGTTTTGTATACATTCGGTGATTTCTTCTAAGGAATCTAATGCTCTTAGCTTAGTTTTTGATTGGGACTGGCCAGATTGAAGCAATCTCGAGTTAAACAAGCCGAAATTGTAAAGATAATCTGGAACTCGACTGAGGAAAGAAAACTCCGAATGACCCGTCCTTGTTTTCTTTGTATCGTCTATCTGGATGTTTAGCGTTCTTGTGCGATATTGCATTTTTTATATATGTATCTACGTATATATGTATATATATATTTGAGCAAGACACTTTATTTCACGTTGCTCCAGTTCACTCAGCTGTAGAAATGAGTTGCGACGTCACAGGTGCCAAGATGTATCGACCTTTGTCTTTCCCTTGGACAACACTGGTGGCGTGGAGAGGGGAGGCTGGTATGCATGGGCGACTGCTGGCCTTCCATAAAAAACAACCTTGCCCAGACTTGTGCCTGGGAGGGTAACTTTCTAGGTGCAAACCCATGGTCACTCATGACCGAAGGGGGTCTTTTATATATATAATATATATATATATATATATATATATATATATATATATATATATATATATATATATATATATATATATATATGTATGTATATATATATATATATTATGTATGTATGTATATATACATATGTATATATGTATATATATATAATATATATATATATATATATGTATAATATATATATATATATATATATATAATATATATATATATATATATATATATATTATATATATATATATATATATATATATATATACATATATACTTATAGATATGTATATATCTATGTGCGTGTATATATGTGTCTAAGAAAGTAACTATGAATTAGGACTAATGCAAAACTTAGAAATACTGAATATTTATAGTTCTTCGGAAGTGAAAGAACAGAAACGTTGGGTATGTGCATAGGTTTGTTAGGTTTGTATTTTTGGAGGTACATTTCTGGATCAGCAGGTTATAAATCTAAACATGTCTCTTATTCAAATAGCCGATAGATTTAAAGCTGCACATGGTATATCTCTACATATATGCTTGCCTCATTCTTTCACCCACTTTCTATATGCAATGTATATACATATTACATGTGTATATATGTGTGTGTGTGTGTGTGTGTGTGTGTGTGTGTGTCTTCATATACTTATACACACACACACACATATATATATGTATATATATATACATATATATATATCATAGATATATAGACAGACAGACAGACAGACTGACAGACAGATATATAGATAGATAGATAGATAGATAGATAGATAGATAGATAGATAGATGTAGATATATGCATAGATGTAATATATGTATGTACGCCTGTCTATGTATACACACACACATATATATATGTATATATATATATATGTATGTATATATACATATGTATATATGTATGTATGTATATATATATATATATATATATATATATATATAATATATATATATATATATCCGTGTGTGCGCGTGTGTGTGTACGTATGGATAAATGGATTGAAGCATGGTTATACATATACATGTTTGCATATGTGTCGTTACATATATATACGCATTCAATTCATTTCTGTTTTGGTTCCAATCCTGTCCCCCGTAAAATGATTGATTAGAAGGGAAATAATATATTACCAATTCAAAACTTACCAATATTTTGCTTTCTTATACGTTTCTTATACTTAAATTTTTGTTTTTCTAGTTTTCTATTGAGGGATTTCGTTCCTGCCCCAACCACATTTTTTTCTTAATCTGTTCCTACAGACAGAATTTTACACATTTGTCGAGTCAGAGTGATACACATTGCAGAAAGCATAACAACAAATGCAAATAGAATTACTTGTATATATATATATGTGTGTGTGTTATATTCGTGTAGGTGCGCGCGTGTGCTTGTGTACATATTTGTGCTTGTGTAGGGATGGGTGTGCAGGTGTATACATATACATATGCATCTGTATCTTTATGTACATGTATATATATAAATATATACACACACGCACATACTTATATTCAAGCATACATACTTATATGCATGCATAAATATATACCTATATGTGTGTGTATATAGTGCAAAACTGATTGGTATTATCATCCATAATGGATATATAATACTGTACACTTCGATTTATGTATATATATATATATATATATATATATATATATATATGTTTGTATGTATATATGTATGTATGTATGTATAAAGAGAAGGGGAGAAAAAGAGAAAAAGATATACTAAGAGAGAAAAATTGAGAATGGATAAAATGAAATATGTTTTGTGTGTTACTAATGTGGAATATGATGAGATGATGGTTATATGGAGATGAGCTCCGAAGGATAAAACTTTTTTAAACATTAAACTAAATTTTTAAATATATAAGCTAATAAAAAATAAACATACAACTCGTGGCTTAAAGAGCGAAGAGTGAAATAGTTCAGACTGTACAATTATTCCTTTTAAATGAAAATTATCAATTATGTGGAAGTTCCGTATGGAGGCATTCAATAAATGTATTTATTGTAAAATTTTGTTGACCTGCTATTTTATTAACGTATTTGATTATCAGGCGCTATGCACCTTTCCATAACACAGAAAATATTCATCCATTGCTATATGGTCGGAATTAATCGATGATCTTCTCATTGAGTCTCACACCCATAGCATGCTTTTACAAATAATACATTTGCTTCAACAGTATTGCTCTAAGCATTTATTTTTTATTGACAATAGAAGAAAGGTGGTTAATTAACGTTGCTTTAGTTTACCTTCCAATAATTACGGAGAGTTTTTCACACTCTACATTTTGATATACTCACTAAGAAATCAGCTACAATAAATATTGGCAAATAAAGAGACGACGAGTAAGCTAGATCACAACACTTCAACGTTGTTATTGTTTCCTATGATTATGACATAGCTAAACACATTCTAATACTTCAATCAAAATTAATTTACCTCTCCAAATTAAATAATATATTGAAACAATATTAAAAAGCTAAAGTTTCTTCTCTAACCATCCACCTCCCTCTACTCACTATAAAAAGGAGTACACCGTAATATTATATACTCGAACAGTATTTCTATAAAATCCTCAAGTCAAATCTTACGTCATTTCACTAAGATACATTTGATTTAAGAGAATTCCCTAACGTAGCGCTGTTACGAAAAAAATTCCACTTAAACAGCATTAAAATGCAGGTGCAAAGTACTAGTGTATGCCCGCTAGATATATTATTATATATTAAGAGAAATAAGCATATGCAAAATTCCCCTACAGCAAACATCACGTTGGCATGATGGAATGTAATTGTAAACAACGATAATATAACGATATATTTTCTTCAGAAATAATACACGTGAAGAGCAAAAAAAGCCCCAAAAAACTACCCAATAATGTGTAACAATTGAAAGACTATGCTCTGCATTTCCTTATCAAGTGAAAGACACAAGAGAGGAGGATTGTCTTTAACTGAGAAGTGACTAATACTCAAACACAAATATAAATCAATCTGTAAATTATCGGAATATTAGATCTGGGATACCCTCAAAATATCGACATTTCAAGAATAACTAATGAAAAGCAGAAGGCTGAAAAAACTGATTAGTTAAACCAATACTTAGCTAGATAATTTATACAGAGCTATCCAATGTATAGAGTTGCATTCTATTCTCATTTCAGACTTAAAACCTCCACTTCCTATAAGAAACATGCAATTCTAATTAAATGTCCATAATGAACCAATAAACTGAACCTAACAGTAATAATATATAATAAATTATTGCTCTAGCGTCATTTGTGGACCAGAATTCAATACAAAAAGATACCCCGCATCTATGTGTCCACTATTGTAGTAATATGTTGAGATTGCTTAGCATTAGCTAGTTATGAATCTTGAAGTCGCCCCAAACATATTATGATTTACGTATAGATAACTTTCTTTATTAGCAACACAGGGCTCGACACAGAGGGGACAATACAATGTAGAGTTTTTCTTTTCGTCGGAGAAAAAAAGGCAACGACCAAAAGGGATCGACGAGTCGAAATAGTGCAAAAAACAGAGGTTTATCCGTGGAAAAAAAACCTACGAAATGACCACGGTAACCTCGGACAATGTAATTCAAAAGTACCTTAGAGTAAAGTACTGGCTCTCTTTGATTCATGCGATTATGCCCAAGCTGGCTCCGTCATTCATTCGTGCCATCCTTCGTACACTCATCCATCTTTTCGTGAAACGTTCATTAAACAAAACTTCCATCTCTTCTCTCACATTCCTTTTCAAGTGATACTTGAAAAAATTGATGAGTGATTGACCAGAGAGGAAAGTGTTTGTTTCTAGGCCTTTCAAACGCGTCCACCGTACACATTCCTTCGCCATAGCCACTAGCACAATGAAAACGGAAGCTCTTGCTTCCCGTTTGAAGGAAGGAGGTGGGGCAATATTAATGATAGACTCGGCTGATAAACCAACTCGTCCCACACGCGACAACAGTTGTTCGACATAAGCCCACAGGTCGGAAAAGGTTTGACACTGCACGAGTGCGTGAGAACGGTTTCGTTGATCTGACCGCATATTGGGCAGGTCGGCCCAGTGTTTCTAGAGCAATCCCTGTAGAACTTACCTCGAACGGGTTGTGCTTTTTGATAGCACTGCCAGGCCAGAGATCTCTGAAAGTTATCCATAGGTTGTCCTGAACGGGCAGATCTGGTATTCTTCGTCGATACCCAGGTTCTCCCCAAGATCGTCGTCATACTTCCCCTCAACTAGTCCTCTATAAAATGTTTCGGTGGTATTGCAGTCGTGCAAGTTCGATCCGCTTCTGTATAGATAGATAGAGAGAGAGAGAGAGAGAGAAACAGACAGACAGACAGACAGATAGACAGACAGACAGACAGATAGATAGATAGATAGATAGATAGATAGATAGATAGATAGACAGATAGATAGATAGATAGATAGATAGATAGATAGATAGATAGATAGATAGATAGATAGATAGATAGATAGATAGATAGATAGAGAGAGTTAGACAGACAGATAAACAGAGATAGAAAGAGAAAGTGAGAGAGAGAGAGAGAGCAAGTGAGAAAGAGACCAAGTGAAAGAGACAGGAAGTGAGTGAGAGAGAGAGACAGATGTAAATATAAGTATTGATTTAGAGACATGTACAGATAGTGAGATAGAGATTTAATTTATGGATCATATTTATATAGATGTGTTTACACATCTACATATGTGTGTGTCTGTAGGTGTCTGTGTGTGTGTGGATATATATATATATATATATATATATATATACAAACATATATGTATATAGAAAATATACATTTATATATATATATATATTTATGTATAATTGTATATATGTATATATATATATTAATAAGTACGTGTATGTGTGTGCCAGTTAGTATATAATCTTATGTGTATATATCTACAGATAACCACATATATGTATGCATATACTGAGATTAATAGAAAACCAGAAATATAATGTGTTGGGCTTATTGAAAAAAAACAATTAATGCCCCCTCTGTGAATAACTACGTCATAAATCTAGATGTGTTTCATCCAAATATTCCGTAGATTTAGTGGGGCACATGTGTTATATATCTCTACTTCACACTTTTGTCTGTTCCTCTTTATCTCTCTCCCTCTCTCTGTCTCTCTCGCCGTCTCTCTTTCTCTCCCTCTCCCTCTCACTATTTCTCTCTCTCACTCTCATCCTCTCTCACTCGGTCTATATGTATTTATACTTATGTTTGTGGTAGAGATGTAGATGAAAATTGTTACGGAGTTTGCACTCGAGAGTGTTTGTCTATATGACAAAGAATGTTTCATGTGTATATTAAATACATACATACATATATATATACATACATATATACATACATATATATATATATATATATATATATTATATATATAATATATATATTACATACATACGTACATATGCATATCTGTACACTCACACATTCATACTGACACGCATATACCACACACCACACACACACCACACACACACACCACACACACACATATATATATATATACAGAGAGAGAGAGAGAGGGAGAGATTTATATATATAAATATATAAATATATATATGTATACATATGTATATATATATATACATGCACATACATACTTACATAGTTGTCCATGCTTATACGTACATGTCATTTCTGTTTATTTCTAGTCCCGTCCCCCGTCAAATGATTGATTACAAGAGAAATAATATATTAACAATTCAAACTGTACCAATATTTCACTTTCTTATGCGTTTATGCCATTGTTTTTCTACATCTACTTCAGCAATTTTGTGCTCACGCTGCCTTCTGGTTTTTCTTGAATCTGTGTGTGTGGACAAAACGTTCATCCCAAAATACTGAATCATACAGAACATGGAAACACAAATGCACAGAAAACTTCTTAAATCTATGTCAGTCTAAATATGTATATAGTTGTCTGTGCACCCCCCCCCACACACACACACATACATACATACATACATACACATATATATATATATATATATATATATATAGAGAGAGAGAGAGAGAGAGAGAGAGATAGATAGATAGATAGATAGATAGATAGATAGATAGATAGATAGATAGATAGATAGATAGATAGATAGATAGATAGATAAGTTTCTTTATTGGCCACACAGGGCTGCACACAGATGGGACAAGTTACAAGGTAGAGCTTTTTGGGGGGGGGGATGAAGAGAACAAAAAACCAAAGCAAAAAAAAAAAAGGGGTGGCGTGGGTTTTCGATCAAGAGGGATCGTAAAAGGGAAGAAAAGAACAAAAACAAAAACAAAAAAAAATTGAATAAAATAAAAGGAATAAATAGATAGATAGTTCGATAAATATATATATATATATATATATATATATGCATATATATATATATATATATATATATATATATATATATATATATGCGTGTGTGTGTGTGAGTGTATGTGTGCACAGACATATATGGAGGTGTAATGGCCCGGTGGTTAGGGTAGCGGACTCGCGGTCGTTGGATCGCAGTTTCGATTCCCAGACCGGGCGTTTTGAATGTTTATTGAGCGAAAACACATAAAGCTCCACGAAGCTCCCTCGGAGGTGGGGTGAACCCTGCTGTACACTTTCACCACAACTTTCTCTCACTCTATCTTGTATCTGTATTTCAAAGGGCCGGCCTTGTGACACCCTGTGTCTCGCTTAATCCCACCCGTGAACAATGTTAAGTGTAGATGTATCTGTGGTGTGCCCAGTCACTTGCACGTTAATTGCACGAGCAGGCCGTTCCGTTGATCGTATCAGCTGGAAGCCTCTTCATCGTAACCGACGGAGTGCCAGCTATATTATATATATATATATATATATATATTATATATATATATATATATAGTATAATAAAATATAATATAAATACACACACACGCACACACACGTGTGTGTCTGTGTATGTATAAAAGTTAGTTAATGAATGCGTGTTGTTAAAAACGCCAAGCGTGGCGGGTTTTTTTTCTTCTGGGAAAGATCTCTTTTAAGGACGTATAAAAAAGACGTTAAAAAAAGCAACGAGAAATGTTGTGATTCAAAGCTGGGCGAAGTGAAACCACCCCAAAAGTGAACGAGGATCTCGGATACTTGTATTTCTCAGCATTTTGCAGTTTATAAGGACTGCGCACTGGCCAAAAGGAAGTAGAAAACGCCAGCCTGAAGTATATAATTGATTGGATTGAATTGCACATGGTCAGTCCACTACAGGAGGAAGGACTCAGCATGTTTTTCCCACCAGAGATATCATACTTGATGTCATACTGATTTTATTGAGCCTTCTCTGCCACACCTGCTCGACGTGGCTTCCAAAAAGGGAAGCAGTTTTTATAGTCATACCCAGGAGTAGTTAAGTCAATTACATCGACCGCACTGCTCAGCTTGACCCCGAAGAAATTAAAGGCAAAGCCGGTTCCGTCGGAATATGAACTCAGAAATACCGCTAAGTATTTGGCCCGGTATGCAAATGGTTCTGTCAGCTCACCGTCTAAGTATATGCAAATAGTGAACAGACATGTTTACTGAATTGTAATAGCGTCATACAAGTAGAATGAATTCAAATAATGTTTTGGAAGCGGCTCAATAATGCAAATGTTATCAATATCACATACTGAATGTATGCGTATTGCTAATACGCCAGAAGATGTGGGTTTTTTCACCAGGGAAATATCTCTTTATAGGCGTATGTATTATATGTATGTGTATGTTTTAATTCATATATATATATATATATATGTATGTAGGTAGATAGATAGATAGACAGACAGATAGATAGATAGATAGATGATAGATAGAAGATAGATAGATAGATAGACAGATAGATAGATAGATAGTAGATAGATAGATAGATAGATAGATAGATAGATAGATAGATAGATAGATAGATAGAAGATAGATAGATAGATAGATAGATAGATAGATAGATATAGATGTATATGCATATTTCTTCTATATGTATGTGTGTATATATGTAGTCTCCTGGAACCGTCGCCTGCAGTTATTTACAAGTTTCTTATATAAAAAAAAACGCGGTTCATTTACATCGTCAGACCACTACGTTAGAATAATTGTAACATGAAACTTGTCCTTTTATATTATATTTTTACATCTTTAGTGATCTTCAATCTTTTGTGTTTAGAGAAAGAGAAATATGCCGAAGACACTACATAGGAACACGGAGTACATAACCGATACTGAATTAAATACTGAATTAATTGAGAGAAACTGTTGTGAATAATTGTCAGCGTGATTTAGTAGTTATCAGAGTGAATTCTTAATGCTATCCGTGTGAATTCGTAAAAGTTATTCCTGGCTCATAAACTGGGGTTCATAGCGACCGAATCAAGGTGTTTGTGTAGCATGTTGATAAAAATACCGAATCAAATCACTCAACAGTTTAATGAGCTATGGAAACCGTTGGGATTCGTACCATGTTTCCGATATCAATAAGGTTATATATCCATTGTACGGAGGACAGCTATCTTCAAGAAGCCTGGCAGAGGTGAAAATAGGGTTAGGGTTAGGGTTAAGGTTTTAGGGTTAAGACTAGGGGGTTAGGGTTTTAGGGCTATGGATAGAGTTTTAGGGTTAGGATTAGGTTTAGGGTTTTAGGGTTAGGGATAGGGTTAGGGTTAGGGTTGGCGTTTAAGGGTTACGGTTACGGAAAAAGGGAAAAATTAAGAAATTGGATGGGGAAGGGGTAAGGGTGGGGGGAGCAATTTCAAAATTCCGATTTTGGGCAATTTTCCGGTATCTCCGTACCCAAAAACGTTGGTTTTTATCAAAAAATTATAAAAGAAACAATAGAAACAACGATAGAAACGCAAGACAACAACCTACTTAAAATGTCTATTAAAATCCTTGGGTGGGATGTGTAATATACAGGTTTGTTTCTGGCCCAGGTGATTACTTTGCTCATCACACCGGGGTTTACGCGATCTAATGGAACGGTGTAACTTGGTACAGCATTCAATGCAATGCTTCATATATAGGTTTCGTTGTGGTTAAATTCATGTGCAAGTCCATCTTGAATGCTTTGAAATCTAGTGAAACCATTAAAAAGTGTTGAAATAGTAAGAAGCGGCTAAAAACAATACTTACAGCCCCAGATGTAACTAAGATATGCATAACGTAGAATGAAGTTGAATTGCAAAAAGCTGGTGACGTAAATATTTCTTTAGTTTGTCCATTGTAACAAATGTAGCGTATAAGGCTTATGTTATACAATTTTTGGCAAGACTTCCTTTTGCACACCCCAAAAATACCGCATTAAAAAAAATTTTTCTACACGAAACCCCGTTTTCAGCTGCTGAGAATGCGAATCTACAAAAAGATCGGCAAAAATCAGCATTTTGAAATTACCCCCCACTCTAAATTCATTTTTAAATTCTTTCAGAATTTTTCTTTTCAAAATAGGCGGGAAAATACGGAGAGTATGATTCTGAAAAAGTTTTCCAAAACTTTTTCTTACTTAGGGTTAGAGTTTTAGGGTTAGGGTTAGGGTTAAGGTTTTAGGGTTAGGACTAGGGGGTTAGAGTTTTAGGGTTTTAGGGTTAGGGATAGGGTTAGGGTTTTAGGGTTAGGGTTAGTGTTAGAGTTTTAGGGTTAGGGTTAGGGTTTGCGTTTTAGGGTTACGGTTACGGAAAAAGGGGAAAATGAAGAAATTGGGTGGGGAAGGGTTAAGGGTGGGGGGAGCAATTTCAAAATTCCGATTTTGGGCAATTTTCCGGTATCTCCGTACCCGAAAACGTTGGTTTTTAGCAAAAAATTATAAAAGAAACAATAATTTGCGAGAAGGGTGGGGGGCAGAAGGAAGTCGTTCTTAATTTTTTCCAGTCATTAGCTTGTGCGTGAGATACTATTCTCAATTTTTTATTCATCTTCCATCCACTACAGATAATTTACAGTCGATAATTCTGTATTCAGTAGTATTTAGCTATACATGTAATAGGAAGATGGCTCTCAGTTTAACACTATCGTTCAGTTGCATAAAATTCTTATGATATAATATATTCCGATGGGGTAAGTTCAAAGAAACACAGTGTAGCGTTTGTGTGCGTCGTAGATCTATCATAAGGCAGCGTCAATCAACAGCACATCAGTAGTCTCAGGAAAGGAACTGAGACATTTGAGTACGAATTTACAAAGACTCAACTTTGAATGTATATTTTTCTATTGAACCTGAAATAAATTAATAATTTATTTCGCTGGTATGTGTGTGTACTTGTGTACGCATCCATTTCCAAGTAAGTATATATATGTGTGTGTGTATACATATCTGTATGCATGTATGCGTGCTTGTGTATGTGTGTGCGTACTTGTGTGTGTGTGTGTGTGTGCGTGCTTGTGTGTGTGTGTGTGCGTACGTGTGAGTGTGTGTGTACCTGCGTGTGTGTGTGTGATCACCGGTGGGATTATGTATAAGTTTGTTTGTGCGTATATGTATTACTCTAAAATTGATAGACATTATCAATTTCACGCTATTTATGACTGGTGTAGAATAAATTGTTAGAAGTTAAAATTTTAGCAATTTGTGCGTTGTGCAAGCATGGATCATCTTCAGATGGATGGCAGTAACTACCTTTGAATATAAATTTAAAGATTTTAGAATTCTAATAGAGACTTATCGTTAAGTGTTCTGTGTTGTAATGTCTCCTGACAAACTACTCCTTTTCGCATTATCAATGGATTAATTTAATTTAGAGAGGAAGGATAACTGTATCCATGTGCTATATCACATCTTTGCACTTTTCATACTTTTCGCAACTCTTAGACTACGACGTACATATAAGCAGGTAGAGAGATCGATCGATAGACAGATAGAGGGAGAGAGAAAAAAGAGAGAAAGAGAGAGATATATACATTATTTGATAATAAAAGTTTAACTCGGCTTGTGAAACTTTGCTGTATGCAAACTCGGTTCTATGCAACTTAACATTTCGTAGGCTCTACTCAGGTCTATAGAGACCGAATTAGAAAAGTGCAAGATGCCTTCTGCTAATTGATGTGCTTTCATAGATAGATATTTCGATTGGTCGATAGTCAGTCAGATAGACAAACAAATATATTTATGTTGTAGATAGATAGATAGATAGATAGATAGATAGATAGATAGATAGATAGATAGATAGATAGATAGATAGATAGATAGATAGATAGATAGATAGATAGATAGATTGTAGGTGTTATTGTGGGAGAAATATAATTGGAATTGAGAGGAAGTAAGTATAATTATTTGTGCGGGTTACATTTTGATTCAAATAGTGTAAGCAGTTATGAATACAATTTTGTATCTCTCTCTCTCCCTCTCTCTTTCTTTCTCTCTCTCTCTCTCTTTCTCTCTCTCTCATAAGCATTTCACACGATCACACAAATATAGAAATATCGTTAACAATCATAATTTAAGAATCTCTTGCAGTTGTGCACCTAATATTAAGAATAAATTACTTAGCACTCCTAAGCCACGGACAGAGGCAGGTTGTTCATGCAGGATTAGGAATGAATGCTCAGTGGACGGCCGATGTAAGACCGAGGCTACAGTGTAATAAGCAAAGGTAGCCTCTAACGGAAGCAGCACAAATATCAATAACATCAATGCCAACACAAGGACACAAACCAAAATTTATGTTGGATCTTCTGAATCCAGATCTAAAATTCGCCTGAACAACCACAGATCTTCTTTCAGGGTCCCGAAAATATGCAACACACAACACTTGCAGCATACGTATGGTGCCTAAATGACAATCATGCGCCCTTAAACATCAGGTGGCAATTAATGGAAACTTGTGGACCCTATCGTAATGGAACAAGGCTGTGTAATTTGTGTTTGGCAGAAAGATTTGTAATTCTAATGAACTCACATGAGCCAGGAGGCTCCCTTAACTCCAGGAAGGAAGCCGTGGGGAGTTGTCGATATTCTCGGAAATTTTTACTTAAAAATTGGAAAACCTAGCTATCAAGAGAAGGAAGACAACTCACTCGGCCGGATTTTTAGATAGGATTACTTCTTGAACTATCACCGGCGTTCTTGTGTTTTAAAACAAACATTCTTTGCAGAGATCGGTTATTATTTAGAGAAACTGAAGAGATGTCTAATTCACGCTAGATATGAAACCAATGGTTTTTTTTCTAAACTCACGTTACACATATACAAATATTATATATATATATATATATAATATATATATATATATATATATATATATATATATATATATATATATATATATATATATATAATATATATATAATATATATATTTGTATATATATATATGCATACTCATATATATACATATATATATTTATTATATGCATAAACATAACTATAGATAAGTACATTACGATAATTATGCATGTATATGTATGCGTGTATGTATATCCTTGTATGCATTATATATATATACACACACATAAGGCATATAAACTCATGTATTCATATTCTAATATTTGAGTATAAACTTGTCACCTATTTCTTTCTCTTTTTTTTTACGATTCGAAAGAAAGAAATAATATAAAAATCGATTTGCAATTATTTTTATCACATGTTCTACATATACAAGAGAGAGAAATTTCGAGGTGATTTTTTTGTTGTTGGTGGTGTTGTTGTTGTTGCTGCTGCTGCTGCTGTTAATGATTCTGTTGTGTGTTTTGTTGTAGTTGTTGACATTCTTTTCCCTCTTTGTCGTTTTCTTATTGTCAACTTTTTTCTTCCCTTGGCGTCATCATGTTAGCTTCTGCTTTTCTTCTTCTTCTACTTCCCCTTCTTCTTCTTCTTCTTCTTCTTCTTCTTCTTCTTCTTCTTCTTCTTCTTCTTCTTCTTCGTCTTCTTTTCCCTTCCTTCTTCTTCTTCTTCCCCTTCTCTTCTTCTTATTCTTATTCTCTCTACTACTACTCACTACTACTAGCTACTACTACTACTACTACTACTACTACTACTACTACTACTACTACTACTGCTGCTACTACTACTACAAGAACTACTAGTACTACAGCTGCTACTACTACTTTTTCTTTTTCTTCTTCCTCTATTTCTTCTACTCCTTTTTGTTTTCTTCTTCTTCCTCTATTCTTCTTCTTATTATTATTAATATTATATTATTATTATCATTATTATTATTAATATTATTATTATTATTATTGTTATTGCTATTATTCTCCCCTTCTTCTTCTTCTTCTTCTTCTTCTTCTTCTCCTCCTTATTCTCCTCCTTCTCCTCCTCCTTCTTCCTCTTCCTCT
>NW_021830464.1:5000-27500 GCF_006345805.1 Octopus sinensis | reverse complement strand
ATTGGTATGACTCGGGGAGACGTGAAATGTACGCTGCTGCTGCTATTTCTAACTGTGTTCCCTCTCTCGGTAACTTACGTGCTTTCGGGTTACATTCAAAATCTGTGAGTCAGATACGCAGATAATTTTCTCTTTTTCTTTCTTTTTTTTGTTTCAATCATTTGACTGCGGCCATCCTTGAGTACCGCCTTTTGTCGAGCAAATCGACCCAGGACTTATTCTATCGGGCTCCCTTGCCGAACCGCTAAGTGACGGGGATGTAAACTCACCAGCACTGGTTGTCTAGCGATGTTGGGGGGGGAGGACAAATACAGTCACACACGCGTATACATATATATACGAGGGGCTTCTTTCAGTTTCCGTCTACCAAATCCACTCACAAGGCTTTGGTCGGCCCGAGGCTATAGTAGAAGACACTTGCCCAAGTTGCCACGTAGTGGGGCTGAACCCGAAACCATATGGTTAGTAAGCAAGCTACTTACCACACAGCCACTCCTGCTTTACCTTTTTATTACATACTTCTAAATAATTACTTCTAAAAAACTAGTCTTTATTATTTTAAAAACGATCTCTTTTTCTTGATTAGAATTGTACATGTGTTTGTGTAATCAAATCGAACGATCGAACATTATAAATAACAACATGAGGATGTGCATATGAAATGTATTGTTTGACGCTCGGTAAAAAGGGAGAATCGCTGACGTTTCGAGCACAGCTCTTCATCAGCAAAAAAGACGAGGAGGAAAATATCACCAACAGCATGAAAGAGAGAGGTGAGTATGATAGATAGACAGGCAGAGAGATAGATAGAGAGAGAGGGGGGAGAGAGAGACAGAAGGAGCGGAGCATTCCGCTGCCTGTCTGTGTTTGTCTCCTACAACTACTTCACAACCGGTGATGTGTTTACGTCCCTGTAACTTAGTGGTTCGTTTAGAGTGACCGACAGAATAGGCACCAGGTTTTAAAATTCATTGTTACTGGACAGATTCACTCGACTAAAACTTCTTCAAAACGGTGCCCCAGCAAAGCCGCTGAAACAGATAAAATTTAAAAGGCGTTTGTAAACAGACTTACCCTAGATCAAATGCTAGAAATTAAATAGATTTACAGCAAATATAGTCCTTTACCAACCCCATTTCAGCCATCACCATGAGTTTAATCTCGTAATTATTATAACGTATCGGCATTTCGTCTTCCGCTATTTTCTGAGTTGAAATTCCGCTGAGGTCGACCTTGCCTTTCATCCTTTCGGGGCCGATAAATTAAGTACCAGTTGATTACTGAAGTCGATCTAATCGACTGCCCCCTCTCCTCCAAAATTGTGCCTATAATAGAAATGATTATCATAACATATCGGTATTTCGTCTGCCGCCATGTTCTGAGTTCAAATTACGCTGCAGTCGACTTCACCTTTCATACTTTCTGGGGCGATGAAATAAGTACTAGTTTCACACTGGGTTCGATGTAATCGACTGGCGCCTTTCCCCAAAAAATTTCATGGTCTTGTGCCTAGGACAGAGTTAATTATCATAACATATCCCTCCTCATGAAACCAGAATATTTAACACTCCATCTCAAAAATTCTGCTGGGCACACTTATATGCTGTTGCTGCTGCTGCTGATGATGATGATAGTAATATTGTTGAACCCTATCGTTATCATTTTCGTCATATTCAGTCTCAGAAAATTCTTATTATATGGTTGTTATCATATTGGAGAATATTATTTCATCAAACATCTCTTTACTATTGTACACTTTCTGTATCAGTATCGTAACGATAATTGCCATCCTTGATCTGATCTTGTCATTGTATTCGATAATTTCATCATCCTTTTCATAATTGTTCTTTCTGCTGTCATCACCATCAACATTGTCGAAGTTTTCAGCTCCGTCTTCATCATTGTCGTCGTCGTCGTCATCATCCACCTCCTCCTCCTCATCATCATCATCGTCATCATCATCATCATCATCATCATCATCCATCAACATCCATCAACATCATCGTTGTCTTCGTCGTCGTCGTCGTGATCGTCATCATTGTTATCATTGCCACTATTATCACCACCATCACCATCATCATTTTATGATCTCTTCATCGTCATCATAAACTTAACCCTTCATCAGTATCAACAACACTCATCACTAATTTCAATTTAAATATACATATTTTTTAAAGTGTAAAAAAAAAATTATCTCCAGCTGCAAATAAACAGTGGAAATTCATATTTAAATTGAAAAATAAAACCAAATAAAAAATATAAAATAAATAAATTCGTACCTCCTGATTTTAAAAATCGATATTTTTCTGGTTTTGAAAGTCGATAATTTTGCAGTTGTCGATATTGTTCTCATTTCTGTAAACATTCCAGCAGAATTAAATTTTCATTTCCTTTTGTTCCTTACCATTTTCGTCTTCCTTTCTCGTTCTCAATTTTTTTTTTTTTATTTTTATCTAACTTTTTTAGAGAGAATTTTATCGGGGAATATTTCTTGGGGGATGGTGTTCGTTATGTTCTTCGTTCTCTTATATATTTTTTTTTCTGTTATTTTGTCGTGTCGTTTAGTTGTTGTTCTTTTGCTTGGAATAAAATATCTCTTTAATTCGAAATATTCGTATAAAATAATCGAAATTAATTCCCACATCTCAAAGAGCTCTTCCGCCTGATTAAAATCCTTCCCTCATCCACAAACTCTAAAACCTTTTATTTCCGTTAACATCATCGAATGCCTGTACTTTTCTTTAAATTCTTTCATACGTTTTATTTACTTTTTGTGAGACAATTTTGGAGTCCCCCACATAATTTTTGTCTATGACAAGCTACGCCTGATGGCATAGACAACCAATCATATAGTCTTCCGGATAACACATTTAAATGCTTTGCAACTCCCTACATTACATGTGTGAAGACCTACCTTAGACGAACAAAGTAGAACGCATCACTGAGGTATTTTTTATTAGCTATAATCAAAGTTTACTATAATCCCTCTTCATAAACATATACGCATGAATGCATACATAGATATATACGCACGCGCACGCACACACACACATGCACACACACACTCACACACACATATATGTATAGATAGACATTATATATTCATTATATATATATATATATATATAGGCGCAGGAGTGGCTGTGTGGTTCCAGGTTCAGTCCCACTGCGTGGCACCTTGGGCAAGTGTCTTCTACTATAGCCCCGGGCCGACCAAAGCCTTGTGAGTGGATTTGGTAGACGGAAAATGAAAGAAGCCCGTCGTATATATGTATATATATATATATGTGTGTGTGTCTGTGTTTGTCCCTTAGTGTTTATGTCCCCGTCACTTAGCGGTTCAGCAAAAGAGCCCGATAGAATAAGTACTGGGCTTACAAAAGAATAAGTCCCGGGGTCGAGTTGCTCGATTAAAGGCGGTGCTCCAGCATGGCCGCAGTCAAATGACTGAAACAAGTAAAAGAGTAAAAGAGTAAAAGAGTATATATGTGTGTATGTATCTATGTGTGTACTATGTATGTATGTATGTATACGTGCAGGATTGTATGTTTTGTTTTATGCTTGTCTTCTCATGCATATACTTGCATATCTAGACATGCTCATATATACATAAATGATAAACTTCTGGAAAGTATTACAGATTTTTACAGTTCAGTGATGGCTTGGATCTGTAGTCTTCGAATTATCTTCTTTCTGATTTTGAGTAGCCTCATTTCTGTTACATAGTCTGTTACATATCCCAGTGCCCCAATAATTACAGGTATAAACGTGAACTAATAATTTGGATAGAGTAACTGCAGATTTCTCAATAGTTCAGCAGGATTCTCTTCTTCACTAATCTTCACCTTATGTTAACATCCGCTGAGCAGCTGACTTCCACAACTGTACACCGTTTCCTTTCTCTATCCCTAATCATTATATCAGTCTGTTGAGTTTACATTTTATTGAGGTTTTCCCTGGGACATTCCACCTGCACTCCTTTCTGAGTGGCTACGGCTTCTACCATACGGTGGGTTCTTATTTCTCTGTCTCGGGGTTATCCTTCCGACGGATTTCATTATAGCTACAACATCATGTCTCATCGGTAGATAATACTGTAATGTTAGTTTCGGACATCTGCTTAGGATGTAGGTGATATCTTCGGTGTTATTTCCACAAGGTCTACATCGGTTGCCATATTTTACTGCTCCTCCTGCATCTCTGCACCATTTGTGCATCAGGTATTTGGCTGATATTTCTTGTTCCTGGATTGCAAACACATACCCTTCAAAACGGGAGGTAGCAATCCAGTTTTTGGTCCATTATAGACTGCTTCGATGTTCAATGCTACTATCATCTCAGAGCTTTCTACTAACATATCCATGCACGATCCTCTGTTCATATACGCCTGTCCTTTCATGCGATGATAGATCGATCGATTGATCGATAGATAGATAGATAGATAGATAGATAGATAGATAGATAGATAGATAGATAGATAGATAGATAGATAGATAGATAGATAGATAGATAGATATTCATCAGGTTTGGTTTTGCCAAGTAAGAAGAAAATGTTTCAATGAAGAAGCTTAATGAGACTGAAACATATCACATCTCTTTGTTTCACAAGTAGACTTAAATGTATTTCACCTCTTTATATTACTGGTATAAAACTCTATACGATTGCACATTTTTAATTCGGCAGCAATATTGCTTAATGTTATTAGAGACAATAATGACCTAAAAGCAGGATTTCTCCCAGCCCTTAGTGCGTGCAACAGTCAGATATAGTAAGATCTCTGTTTCACAACGCACAGCAGTCAAACATCAGCGCATGTTTCATTTCCTTGTTCTGCTGATCTGATATCTCAATCAGTTACACTTGTCGACGTAAATCGCATCATCTCTAAGGATAACTTTGAACGAAACCCAGTTCTGAACAGAGTCTTAAAACTTCAATAGTTTTATAGAACTAACGGACATTACAACTAATTCTGATAAGAAGCTCAAAAACAACAGAACCAGTTGGTGAGCAAATACTACGCCTCACAATTTGCTAGAAATAGCATAGAAAATCTTTATAGTGGAGGAGCAATTTGGATAATGTAGTTTCTGATAAACTATCCACGGCAACTATGTGTTCCCTGCAGGACAGTTAATACAAAGGAGATAATTCTATTCTAATATTTGGTAGGAATCGAAGTGTGAATTTCAAATTAAGGAATAAAGAAGCAAGTGCATAGGATACGCAATAATTGTCTTTTTTGTGGCTTCGAAGTTCTTAAAATTTTAGTTCCTGATAAACTATGCACGATTACTATGTGTTCACTGCAGGCAATTAATGCAATGGAGATAATTCTTAAATAATATTTGGTGGCATTTAAACTTTGAATTTTAAATTAAGGAATAATGAAGTTCTTAAAATTTATAATTAGTGGCAATCATGAAAAGGACTATTTCATTTTTTTTGGGGGGGGGGAAACCGACGATCTATGGTTGAAATGCTTTTTATCATATATTTCGCTCAGCAACAACAGTATACGCTGTTCATCCACATGATGATATGCTTAGTTATCCTGCATTAATGAGATATCAATTTGCACGATGAATTTATATTTATATTTGATTTTCATCTGCCCGTCTCCTTGCTATTGTATCACCATGTGCACTTCCGACATTGTTCATATATGACACTACAACCTGAAAAATTGCTTTAATGTATATTTCTGTTTATTGGAAACCTGTTACTGCCATCATATGTTCTCTCAGTATTTCATCAATACTCATCAGAGGGGGTGAATTAGCAACTATTAAAGAACGTCGGGATCGATAAAATAAAGAACCAGTCAAGTACAGATGTAGATACAATCAACATGCTTCCTCAGCTCACTGTTTGCGTTGAACCTTGCAACGGACCGTTGAGAGGATTCTTGTCACCTCGGTCACTAATATGGATTCTTGTCCCCTCGGTCACTATGGAAGCCGGGTATCTCATCTTATAAGTTCTAGAGCTCAAGCAAATTTTCTTAGAAACCTCAAGGTGGGGAATTAACAAATGTAAGGACATTGAACCGGACACTTTTATTCGGAGTTCAAATCCCGTCATGTGGATTTATCTTAAACTGGATGATAAATTAAGTAGTGGAATCTACTGTGTTGCAGGCTTTCGGGTCTTTGGTTTGAGGATAGCTTTCTACCTCTCTCTCACTACAGCAATGCTTTCTCTCCCAAATGTTCGCTCCTTCTCGAGCCATGCCTGGCTCATATGGGCCGGTTTCCCGGTTTCCTTGGCGTATAGGTTCTCCACCTGAACAGGACACTGGTCCGTCCAGGTGAGCTGCAAGTTGCAGGAGCAAAGAGTGAGAGAAAGTTGTGGCGAAAGAGTCAGCAGAAGTTCGCCTGAGCCGCTTGCAGATTAGTTTTTTCGCTTATAAATACACACATCGCCCGGTCTGAGATTCGAACCCGCGATCCATCGACCGCGAGTCCACTGCCCTAACCACTAGGCCATGTGCCTCCACTTCTCTCCCAAATAAAAGACCTAAAAGCTATCATACGTTATAAATTTTCGAAGAATTAATTTCATCTTTAGAGATGAAACAACAGTAACTTTTGTCACAGTATTGTTCCTGCATCTTTATGTTTTGGGATCAAATCAGGCTGACGTCAACTTTACATTTCATTTCTCATGAACCTCACAAAATAATGTTTCCATCAAGTGTTTGGTTGCTGTAATCAACTATTTCGCTCTCCCATATCTCGAGCCTTGTGTCTCTGTTTGAGATCATTAACCAATTATCTAACAACGTTCATGTAAAAAGGGACTTCAAAACTATAAAAAAACACACAAAAAAGCAACTTTCTTATATGCAAAACCAAACTCTTATTTCATAATTTGTGTTTTATCAGAGATTTATGTCTATCTGATTAAAACTGCCAAAATTACAAAGAATTTATTGAAACAACAATTAGCACAATCTTGATACATCAGACATATACAGGCATCGCTCATTATAAGATCCTACAGAAATAATTAACTGGCATCATTTGATCTCGTAGACATATCACGCTACAATTTTTCCCTCTAGATATGTGTTACTTGAATCATGAAGATGATAACGTGTTGATATATTTACAACCTGAAATATATAGCTTTATTAATTACTTACTGCAACCCCTCTAATGAAATCATTATTTATTTTATGTCTTATAGATAGTGTTTTATTAGTGTTTACGTTGTATTATGTACCCTCAAGAAACCTACGGTAACAAGCTTTATTATCCCTCTAATATAATCAAGCATATAATTAATACAATGATGCAGTTCTCAAAGTAATGAGCTTTGTTTTACTATGAAAACTTTTTCAAACAAGAAAGTAACTGTAATTTGACTAATTTGCCGGCGAATCGAAACTGGAAAATTTAGGCATCCTACACATTCGTATAAAACATCTGCTATTTCATTTAATGCAGGCAAAGTATTCTATACAAAAATTGTAGTTGACTGCGGTGGGATCTGAACTCAAATTGTATGGAGGCAGCAAAGTTAATTTAAGGTGTTTGAGACTCTACAATTTTACGTGTTTCCAAATAATTCGGGAAGACTGAGATTTATTACGGAATTTTAATTCTGAAGAACATCGGAGACAGAAATAATTGATGAAAAATATCAAATTTAGGGTGGCAAAGGTCAAGAATTTTATATCTTCCTATAGTGGGAATTTCATGGTTGGAGACTAAATTACGCAAGATACTTCATTGGCTTCGAAGATTTTAGTTTTACTTCTTTTCCAGAAGTTTGGTATTAATGACGCCTCTTTTACCACTTTTACTTTCTACAGTCATTGTATTGCGGCCAAGATGGCGCACTGCACAGCTGTGTTTTGGTAGTACAAAGTACTAATTTTGGACATCTGGTACTTATTCTATCGTTTTCTTTTATCGAGGTACTAAGTTACGTTGGACGTAAACAAACCAATTCTGGTTGCGAGAGGTCGGGAAGTAGGCACATAGATACACATACGTTATTGTACACACACACACACACACACACACACACACAACATATATATATATATACATATATAACATATACAAAGAAACCCTTCATATATATACATATGTATATATTACATATACATACATACATATATATATAATATATATATATATATATATATATATATATATATATATATATATAATATATATATATATGACGGGTTTCTTTCAGTTCCCTTTACCGAATCTAAAATATACATATGTCTGTGTAGGCGACTGGCTTCCACACAGTTCCCGTTAGCCAATTTCACCCATAAAGCACTGGATAGCCCAGGACTATAAAGAAGACACTTGTCCAGGATATCGTACAGTGGAGCTGCACTAGAAACCACACAGATAACCCGTGCCTATTGTAAGAAGAATTATTCGGAAATTTCATGATTTTGTTATTTCTGATCGGATGTTTTTGGCATGATTGTGTATATATGTTACAGCAGCCGTTTAAGTTGTTTCAGAGTAGAAGATATTTAATTTACAGGCTCATAGCTTCTCTCCTTTAGCAAATAGGTGAGGTTTCAAACTTCGCTATGGCTATCTTACCTGCAACAAACTTCCATTCTAAGAATTAATAATTATCATCTTCTTTTCATTTAGCGTGAATGATAACTAGAATTTAACGCCAACTATATAGAATTTCACAATTCGTGAGATGATAAATATATTTTCTTTTCTGATATCAATAAATTAGAGCAAAAAATCAAAATACTTTAAATAAGAGAGCTGAGATAACTAGCTATTCACACTAAAGAGAAAAATTGAACATGTATAGAAATATGATTTGTAATTGGAGCAACATAATTCAAAGTAATATATTTTCTATATCTTTCTCCCTATTTTTTTAACTCCCCGTTGTAGTCAAATCGATCATTATTTTCTTAAGTTTTCATTGCAATTCGATTTTAATGTTGCTGAGAACAATATTATTTTCCATCGTGTCAGTGAACAATAATACAAATAAATTTCTCTGATCAATGAGAGAGAAACCTGGGAGGCGCGTATTAAAGAATTTGTATTTTCTTCCTATTTAAGGATGTGTTTTTTTTTATTTTACGTTTTTTTTTTTTTTTACAGGGGCTTTTATTTTTCCCTCATGATTTTGTTGAATTATTCCTGCTTCGTAGCTATGGTAAAATTATTGGGGTAAAACAATTTTGTAGATGAAAATTAATAAACAAACACATATACGTATATATGTGTGTGAGCAAATAAATAACGAAAAAATGGAGAAATCTCAGTTTATAAACCTCACAAAGTTGCTTGCTACAACAATTAATTTTGGGATATAATTTATTCCGTATACCACTTTTCACAATATTATGTTAAATGTGTGTGTGTGTGTGTGTGTGTGTGTGTGTGTGTGTGTGTGTGTGTGTGTGTGCTGCACTGTGTGTGTATTTTGTTTTTAATTTACAATCTGATCACTGCCTTTCCTAATCTAAAGATATTGGATCCTTTTATAGTTATTTATGATTTAGATCTGGAATATATTTTAGTTGTTTGTGTGCTGCAGGCTTTAGCATTATTAATATTATGATTATCATAATAATAATTGATATTATAAAAATTCATTATATGTATTCCTATTAAAGTTGATGCAGCAGATATTTTATAATATTGCAGTAATTATTATAATATCAGTAATTTTATCAATATAATATCAATATTTTTAACATTAATAATAATAACAAGTGGGAACATGCTATCTTAAAGACATCGTTGTTGACACTGAAATTGGATTTTGCATGTTGGGATTAATTAATGCATATTCTTCTCTATTAATCTGCGTATGTGTGTCTATGTGTCTGTTTTTATCTCTGCGTTTCAGTGTATGTACAATATATGCATGTGCGTATACATGTATGTATTTAGGAATGTGTATGCATATATGTAGATTTGATTTGAAGGACACATATTTGTTTCTGCGCTGGATCGTTTACTTGCGTTTGTGTATGCGAGTGCGCGTCAGTGAGTGAGTTAGTGAGTAGGTAAGTGAGCGACGGAGTGAGTGAGTGAGTGAATGAGTGAGTGAGTGACAGAGTGAGTAAGTGAATGAATGAGTGAGTGTGTCAATTAAAAAGAAAATTTTACATGGTTAAAATTTGCAGAATCAGGAAAATTTCAAAGAGATCACTTTGAAGCACTTCTCCGAATATTTGTGTGTACATACGTGTTATAATTTCAACTCTGCTTTTTAATTGCATATGATAATTTACCATGTACACTGACACGCTTTCACAATCACCAGTATATACACATGTTTTTGCCAACTTCTTTATAACAACAGGATTCGTTATCTAGTTCTAAATCTGTCACAGACGAGTCAAACTCACGCCGAAACGACCGGTAAGTGAGAGTCTACTGTCGTTGCCAAAAGCATATTGTGTGTTTTAACACACGACTTACTTTAGAATGAATACTTTCCCGAGGCTGAATCCCACAGAAGGAACAGTCCCACGATTCAGTGTACGTAACTGCACATATCGATATTTTATAAGCCAATGATTATTCATTATTATTCGTCTTCTTCTTCTTCTTCTTCTTCTTCTTCTTCTTCTTCTTCTTCTTCTTCTTCTTCTTCTTCTTTTAGTATATTATTATTATTATTATTATTATTATTGGTTTTCTTGTTGTTGTTGTTATTATTATTTATTATCCACGCAGTGAGCTGGCAGGATAGGCTGCACGCCGAGCAAAATGCTTAGCGGCATTTCTTCCGTCTTTGTGTTCTGAGTTCAAATTCCGTCGAGGTCGATTGTACCTTTCATCCTTTCGGGGTCGATGAAATAAATACCAGGGAAACACTGGGCTCGATGTAATCGACTATTCCCCTCCAGCATGGCAACCGTAAAATGACTGAAACAAGTAAAAGAATAAAAGAATATCGCTTCCTCGCCTTCTTCCCTGTCTCCCCCCCGCCCTTGATATTTTCCAGGAAGTACCCACCCCTACTCGGAATTTTCCAGGAAGTCCTTCCTCCTTTTCCTCGCATTCCTCCTCCCCCTCGAACTTTTCTAGGAAGTCCGTCCTCCCACTCCTACTCTTCTCGGACTCTCCTCGGTCTTTTCCAAGAAGTCCATCACCACACCTCCACTTCCTCCCCCTCCTTGGACGTTTCAAGGAAGTCCTTCCTCATCTTCCTCCCCTTCGTCCCCATCTTCGAACTTTTCGAGGAAGTTCACCTCCACTTCCTCCCCTCTCTCCCACTCATCGATATTTTCCAGGAAGTCCTAGAACTTTTCCAGGAAGTCTTCCTCCCCACCTTCCTTTCCTACCCTCCTCGGATTTTTCCAGGAAGTCCTTCCTCCCCATCCTCCTCGTCCGCTTCCTTAGACTTTTCCATGAAGCCCTTCCGCCCCCTACTCCATGCCGCGTACTTTTCCAGGAAGTACTTCCTTCTCCTTCCCCCATCCCTCTCATCCGAACATTTCAGGAAAGTCATTAATTTCACTCGTCGAACGTTTCTAGGAAGTGCTTCCTCCCCGTCCTCCCATTTCTCCCCTCCTTGGACTTTTGTAGAAATTTCTTAGACGGTTCCATGAGGGCCTCGATCTTTTCAAGGATCCCTCCTCCTCATTTGACTTTTCCATGAAGTGCACGGATGTTCCGGGAATTCATTCCTCCCCTCCTCCACTTCCTTCCTATCCTCGGACTTTTCCAGGAAATCCACAACTTTTTGGAAGAGGGGGAAATCTTTCCTCCTCTTCCTCCCCTCCAGGAAATTTTCAAAGAAGTCCCGATCACCCCTTCTCGGACTTTTCCACAGAGGACATTCTCCCCTTCCCCACTCCTTGTACTTTTCCAACCTCCTCGGACTTTTCCGGGAAGCCCTTTCTCCCTTTCGTTGGAATTTTCCATGAAGTCCCACTCACCCCTCACACTTTTCCACTCACCCCACCTTCGAGATTTCCAGGAAGTCTGTCCTCTCCCCTTCGTCCCTTCGGACTTTTCCAGAAAGTCCTTCAACCCCTTTCTCCTCTTTCCCCCTCCTTAGAATTTTCCAAGACGTCCTCCCTTCTCTCCTCTGTGTTACACTCCTTTAGGAGAGTTTTCAATTAATATGCATTGGGTATTCGCAAATAACATAATATAGTTTAAACAGACGTACATGGATTTACATATACATATGTAAACATACATACACACTGATATAGAAACATGTAAACGTACACTAATTTTTATATATACCAATACAAACATATACATGTATATTATATATATATTATATCTATAATATATATATATATATATCCATAAACCCATATATATAACTATAGAGAAGTTCTTTGAAATCTCAAATCTCGTATACCTAGATGATAAATTGGATTTATACCAATAATAATGGGGGCGCTAGGTTTTGTAAGTAAATGCCTAAGTAAACTACTCAATAACACCTGTTATCAAGTGATGCTGGTTGTGGGAGGAAAACTGACAGAAACACACATAAACACACACACACACATGCATACACACACATACACATACGCATTTATATATGACGGGCTTTTTCAGTTTACGCCTACCAAACCCGCTCACAAGGGTTCGTCGACACTTGCCGAAGGCGCCGTGCAGTGGGACTGAACCCGGATCCATATGGTTGGGAAGCAATATGCAGACATAATACATATACACACCCACACACACATATATCAGCATGTATGCATGTGCGTATACATACCTTCGCCATACGTTCAAACGTCTGCTATTATATATATTATATATATATATATATATTGTATGTATTAATATATGCTCATATATATAAATAAAATACTGTGTATGTATGTACATATATAAATATATATATATATATACATGTGTGTGTGTGTATACAGGCTTATATGCATATACATGTCTATGCATATATACATATATATATGTATATATGCATATATATATATATATAATATATCAATATATTATATATATATATATATATATATATATATATATATATATATTATATATATATATATATATGTATGTTTGTATACACGCAGAAATGGGCCCCAATAAATGTCCATTATATGATATTGTATTGTATTGTATTACAATGTTCATTTTTTTTGTTCCCGTGGCGTGTAAAGAAACAATTATTATTTTTTACTACTACTACTACTACGACTACTGCCACTAATAACCCTTAACACCACCGCCGCCATCACCACCACTACCACCATAAATATTCGTCTTTATTTTATCATCTTATTCGACAACGTCAGCAGCATCACTATCATCAGTATAATTTATGAATTTATTTGTTTTTATTACGTTGTATATTATATATATATATATATATATATATATATATATATATATATCTTACCATGTTTGTATATTGAACAAATGTGTGTATGCGCAAGTATGTAATATATTTCTATGTGTTGTATATGTATGCGTGAATGTCAAAAATGTGAATCATCGTCCGTTATTTTTTCAGAAAGATCAGATTACCGCTAAAGGAGAAATGTTTCTTCTTCACTTTAAAAAACAAAACAAGTGTATATACATACACACACTGGCACATATATATGTGTGTGTGTGTATGTGTGTGTGTGTGTGAATGTGTGTATCATATCTCATATATATATACATATACACACACACATACATATATATATATATTAAATGTGTGTGTGCTTCTGTGTGCGTGAGTGTGCTTGTTTTGTGTTTTTTTGGTACGATTTTATAGAGAAGGAAATTACAGAACAATGAAATATTCTCCTGATAATGATAAAATAAAGTGTAAAAAATTAAGCAGAAAAATATACACTGACACATATATGCAAGCACAGGCACACGCGAACATATATACACATACACATACACGTTTATACACATTTACGCACACCCGAAATACAAACACACAAGAACACATACGCACACGACATATACGCGAATATATATATACATAAATATATATATATATATATTATATATATATATATATATACGCACATCTCTATACAGAGTTTCACTAAGAGACCTCACTAAACACTCATGCATATATATGTATATATATATGTATATATGTATATATGTGTGTATTATGTAGTATATATTCATTGATATAAAAATATATGTATATGTGTGGTGTATGATGCGTAGGATGTTTAATTACAATAAATCCTCCCCCGTACACCAATCTACACACACACACACACACACAGAAAACAAATAGAGACCCACCCACGTTATATACACAAGCAGAAATAAATATAAGAATTATAGTTTTCTTGCATGTTGAAAATATCAAGTTTTGTTTAGCTGGCTGTTAATATTGTTTCTTATATTTTCGCTCTCACGTCTTCGTTGCCGTCACCGATTTCATGGTCATTTTTTTGATGATGTTCTTACAGCTGATGTTCATGTTTTTTTTGTTTCTTCCTAGTTACTGTTATTGTGCTTAAAGTTTTCATAGGAATCTACACGATGTTGATGACGATGATGATGATGATGATGATGATGATGAGGAAGAGGAGGAGAGAGGAGGAGGAGGACTTCATTCTTGCTATCATTATCGTAATCATCATTATCATCATCGTTATTGCCGTTATATATAGCGCAGCGAGTTGGCAGGGTCTTTAAAAGCACACCGGGCGAAGTGCTTAGCGAAGTGCTTAGTCCGTCTTCTTGTTCTGAGTTCAAATTTTGTCGAGGGCGACTGTGCTTTTCATCTTTTCACGGTCGATAATGTAAGTACCAGTTGAGTACGGAGGACGATGTTGTCGACTTGCTCCCTCCCCCAAACTTTCAAGCTTTTTGCCTATAGTGGAAAGCATTATTATTATTATTACTATTATTATTATTATTGTTGTTGTTGTTGCTGTTATTATTATTATTATGATTGGGTGAGAGAGTATTGCATGCCATCAAAGTGACACTGGGGTAAAATATACGAAGCCCAGTATACCCATCCTGACTACACGTCTGATAAGTGTACACTAGGCACATGCATCACAACCATATGTGCACGACATGGTGATCTCATATCAAGATAAACAGCACATGACCTTGCAAGTGGGGCCCAGTTAGAATTTTCCTCTGGTCAAATAACCCATCCCGCTCAAAGAGTCCCTGAATAAGGGTTGTTTAAGGATGTTGAATGAAACACCCATGTTTCCAGAGGTGAATTATTCAAACCCCAAACAATCCCTCTCAACACATCGCTATGATGCCCCCCCCCACTACTTCTGCTCATGTTCAGAGATGCACATATCGTCAGCCATTAAGGTACATGCTCAACTGGTTAAGGTCAAACAACTGACAAGCAAATCTGTGATATTGAGCAGAATATTTGCTATATCGCATCTTGTATACCAATACAAAACAATGTCATGATAACACTTCCAATCAATTAAGATCAGAAGCTAGGAGAACCACTGCCTGGTACTGCATCATTGCATTTATTGTTATTATTATTCTGTGTTTGACTTTTGCTTTATGTCTGTACAAGTTGGCTCCAAGTCTCACCCAGAGACCTCAAGAGACAACAGGTTGGAAGTTCTGTGCCATATATTTGTTTTTTTTTCTTTTTGTGATGTACTAGTGAATGTCTAATACTAGACATTCTTATTTTACTGGGTATGATGGAAAGTGTCAACTGTCCAAAGCCAGCAAAATAAGGTGACACTTGTTTACTGGTCATTCTTCAAGAACCCTGCGAAGAATTCTTGCAGTTTCAAGCAACACTGATTTTTGGAGGTGTTCTGCCTTGTACCATTTTTTACTCGTGTTGATAGTTGAGTGCTGATACATTCAAAGTGCGTCAAATGTTATTCGTATCACGTCTACTCTCCTCATTCGTATTCCCAACTTTACATCGTCATAGCTGATTATTATTATTATTATTACGATTTTCATTAACATCTTTCAATTTTGTTTCCATTTCTTGCTGTGAAGAAAACGCTCTGCATGCACTTGTAGACCATTAATATAAACATACCAGATCGTTCATCTACAAAGTCATGTGACAGAGAAAGGGGGAAGGAAGACGGAAACAAAAAGAAAAAAAAGTAAGCAACGAAAATAAAGCGGGGAAAAGGAAAGAAAATTCACAGCGACAATGCTCTTCTCAGTGTGTATGAGGTACCAGTTTAGACAATCTTTTGCACTTCCTGCATGGCTGGTAAGCCAGAGATCATTCTTAAATAATCCTCAGTTTCTTTTTGATCATTCCAAGTGATCCTACAATTACTGGTATTGTAACCGTTTTGAAATGCCACATCTTTTCGATTTCGATTAGCAAATCTTTGTATTTTCTGAACTCATCAAATTCTTTTGCCGAGATATTATAGTCACTGGGTATGTTCATGTCAATCAATGAACAGATTTTACTGTTTTGGTGCTTCACCACAATATCTAGTTTATGGTTCGATCTGTACATACCTGTAAGTCCCAAAGAATCATTACGTTTTCTCCCTCAGTTACAGCCTCAGGGTAATGCGTGTACTATTTGTCAACAGTTTTAATTTTATAATGCCGACGCATTATCCAATGTAGATATTGGCCAACTCTGTCATGTCTTGATTTGTTCTCCACAGAGGCTAAATCCTTACACTCAGAAATTGGGTGGTCCACTGTTTCAATCCCTTCGTTGCAGTATTTCCTCTTCAGTATTATTATTATTATTATTATTATTATTATTATTATTATTAGTAGTAGTAGTAGTAGTAGTAGTAGTAGTAGTAGTAGTAGTAGTAGTAGTAGTAGTAGTAGTAGTAGTAGTAATATTAATATTTTTATTATTATGATTATTATTATTATTATTATCATTATTATTATTATTATTATTATACTTCGAGTTCATAGATACATTAATTTTGCTGTTTTACCCAAGGGACATCCTGAGCTCTGGAGGGGACACCCACACATATCACCCGATCTAATAAACCAGATCCGTATCTCATCTGTACCTCCGACTACGTTGCCCCTCTTCTGACATTTTTAAATGTTACTCCCCAAGCGCCGTCTGTGGCTTTCGCATGCATGTTATAACTTGGAGCGTTTTTTTTTCAAGTTAGTGGTCTCTGCACCTGGTGATGGACGTCTTCCTTGGCAAATATTTCAATGGTCAAAAACAGTTTAACATCGTAGATGCCAATATTGTACATGCTTCTCATTCCTGAGATTTCTGAGCCATATGTATCACTCAGTCACAAATAAGCCTTTATATATATATACGTGTGTATATATATATATATATATATATATATATATATATATATATAATATATATTATATATATATATATATATATATTATATATATATATATATATATATATATATATATATATATATATAGGAGACCCCCTTCGGTCATGAATGACCATGGGGTTGCACCTAGAAAGTTACCCTCCGAGGCAAAAGGCCGGGCTACTTACCACACGTCCACTCCTACGCCTTTTCACGCAGCCACTCCTACGCCTGTAATACGATACTGTCTATCCTGTTAATATGTGCAAGTGTAGGTTTCTTTGCTAGTTCATCTGTTTCGTATCCATTTTTGATAGCATTGGATTTTTGATAGCATTTTCGATACATTTTATTAAAGGGATTCTTTCGGGATACAAACCTTACATTCTGTTTGACTTTGTTTCCAGACTTTTGCATTTGAATAATTTCATATCTCATTTAATAGATACATATTATCGCCTGTTGATGCAGAACAAATGTAAAATATTAATTACCTGGTGGTATTTGAAAGTAAAATATGTCCTGTTTATTATAATCCCCTATATAGTAATGTATTAGTTGATAGTCTCAACCGAGGTGTTCCAAGTCACTTGCATTCTTGTCAACCTCACGCTTCTCTTACAGTCCGTATTTGCACCAACTATTTGCAACAGATATTTCTTCTATAAAGATGGCACACCTTCCAGTGTGTTAGGCCTGCTAATATGTTGCGCCTGTGTATATAGATTAATATCCGGAACCCAAAGCCACAAACCCAAGTCAAAAAGAAGAAAGCACAGCTGTGAGACTGAAGCTAGAAGTAGATTAAAAAACGTTTTGGACATTTTACATTCGTCACAGAGAAAAACATGTTTGCTATTTGTGTGGCCGTGAATATATACATATTCCCTTTCTGTTGAGAATAAGGAACTAGTAAAGAAATACGATTATTGTCCCATGTATCTAGAAGTTAATTTTATTTTCTAGTTGCCATTGAGCACGCTTTCGGCTTTGGTGTTGCCACCAAAGTCTTTAGGCTTCAGCTCTAGCAGTTAATATTACTAATGCTATGAAGGCGACGACCTAACAGAATCGTTACTATACCAAGCAAAATGTTTAGTGGTATTTCTTCCGTCTCTGGTCTCTGAGTTTAAATTCGTCCAATAAAAGAAGCACCGGGTGAACAGTGGGATCGTTGTAATTGACTTACTCCTCTAATTTCTGGCCTTGTGCCAAAATTTGAAATCAAAATTGTTATTGCTTTTGCGAGGCGGTGAACTGGCAGATTCGTTAACACACCGAAGAAAATGCTTAGTAGTATTTTTTGCTGCTTTATGTTCTGTGTTCAAATTCCGCTGAGAACAATTTTTATGTTTCATAATTTCAGGGTCCATAGAATAAGTAGCAATCGAGTTCTGAGCTTGACGTGATCGACTAGCCCTCACCACCACCAATAAATTTCAGGCTTTGTGCCTATAGTAGAATGCATTATTATTGTTATTGCAAGGCAGCGAGCTGGCAGTATCCTTAGTGAGTCGGATGGATTTTATGCTTGATGACATCTGTGCTGGCTTTTTGCCTTCTGAGCTCAAATCCCGCTGGAGCAAACCTTTCCCTTTATTCTTTCGAGGTAGATATCCTAAAGTACCAGTCAAGCACTGAGATTGATGTGATCAATTTGGTCCACATCCCTCAAAATTGTTGACCTTCTTTCTAAAATTGAAACAGTTATTACTGCTATTGCAAAAGACGAGCAGAATCGTTCAAACATCTGGAAAATACCTTCATTATAAGTTATAAGTTCTGAGATAAAATCCCACAGAGTTTAACATTGATTTTCATCCATTTGGGGATGATAAAATTAAGTATCTCTCAATTTCAGGGATCGATGATGTCTACTAGCTTAGCCCTTCCTCTCAAAATAGCTGACAACGTGCCTTAATCAGCAATAATTATTATTCATATTCCAGGAATTATATTCATGAAGCGAGTCTTCATTCATAACTGGGAGGAGTTCTCTTTATGTTGGCTAAATATACTTTTTATTTTTTTTCTATAATATTCTGAATAATATTGCAAATACTCGACGTGGTTTATATGAGCAGTGCATCGCATATCATATTTTTTTCTTTTGTCTATGTAAATTATGTTGTTTTTTTTCTGTTCGTTCTTTGAATGTGGTTATATATGTGTCACAATGCATTTTTTAAATAATTTCTAAGAATCCCTTTCCTATTATTAGGAGATGATTTTTTTTTTTAAATTATACTTTTGTTTCTTTTATTTATTTTCAGGTTATTACATTTGGATAGCTTTTATAGACATCATACCGACTACCAATCATCATCACCATCATTATCGTCATCGTAATCATCATCATCATCATCATAGTCATGTCTGTGAAGGATTCATTTCGTTTATATGTGTAGGTTATTTATTTATCTATCATTATCATCATCATCATTATCATATTCATCGTTTATAATTACTACTACTACTACTACTACTACTACTACTACTACTACTACTACTACGAATCTCGTATCCTTCAGCAATTGAAATATTATTCAAGCCCTTTTGCGTTTCGGCATACTTGCGTTTCGTTCCGAATTTTAATTACTCTAACAAAAAGACACAAAAGAGACAACTAAAATTAAAACAAAAAAAATCAACAGTAATAAAAAAAAAAGTATTAAATATATATGAACATTAAATATATGAACATATGTTATTTGAAACCCTGGTGATACTTTTGGATGCCTCATCACAATTAACATCATGCCTTCAACTTGTCCATACCGTTCATCTTATTATTCATCCATTTCATATCCATTTCTCCTCATACACCCTCTTTCTCTCTCATTATCAACCTCTTCCTTCTCCTTCACTACGTCCGTCTCTTACTTTCGTTTTATTACCTCCCTTCTGTTTTTAGTATCTGTTTTGTTTTCTCATCTCTTTATTATTGTTCTCGCAACCGTCCATTTTGTTTTTATCGTATTCTTTGTCGTCTTCCTCTCCTTCGTCTTCTCCATCATCATCATCGACATTGCGTTCACCTTGTCCTCCATCCTTCTTAACTACTACTACTACTACTACTACTACTACTACTACTACTACTACTAATACTACTACTACTACTACTACTACTACTACTACTACCACTTCTACTACTACTACTACTACTACTACTACCACCACCACCACCACCACCACCACCACCACTACTACTACTACTACTACCACTGTTACTGCTACAGCTGATGTCAGTGCTGCTGGCATTACTGCTGCTGATTCCGCAAATACTCTTACTACTACTACTACTGCATATTTGAACATGTGCAGTTTTCTGCAGTATAGATATTACTTAAATCTATCAACTGACGAAACACAGTCTAGTATTGCGCCGACAGCAAGCTTAAATATGGAACCACATCGAAGACATAATCGACACATCTCACTTGGCGAAATTTGTTCAAGTATACACCCTTAACAAACTTAAATCTGAACAGAAATCGACGACATAACATTTTTCACATGGCAAAATATGTTCGAGAATGACGACTTCAACAATTACTAAGTATGGAAATAAATCAAAGATATATTCAATATCTTTCACATGAGACACACTCGAGCATTAAAGCTTGAACGAATATAAGTATGCAAGGAAATTGAAGACATAAAAATTATCTTCACAGAAAGGAAAAAAAAAATGGAATAGTCTTTTGAAGGTGCATCAATATAGAAGTTGACTTTCATCCTTCAGGAATCAATGCAATGAATTATCAAGCTTATAATATAGTCGATTTAGTCAATTGCCTTTCTGTGTCAACACGCTAAATAACTTGTTGCGTGGCACAGTAGCGCCTGTCCGCCAGGGCCGACTTTGCTTTTTATCCTTCTGAAGCCTTTAAAAAAAGTACCAGTTAAAAACTGGGGTTGATTGACTTGAATTTTCCATCCCCCAAAATTGCTCTTATCTGTGATATTTGTGCTGATGTTGAAGACAGTGAGCTGGAAAAGCGGTTAGCGCCTGGGACAAAAGTTGCATAGCGACATTCCGTCCAACTTTACGCTGTAAGTTCAAATTCTGCTGTGTTTGACTTTATTTTTCATCTCTTCGTTGTCGATAAAACAAGTACCAGTCAGGTATTGTGGTGGACGTAAATCACACCCACCTTAAAAACTGCAAGCCCTATATGTTTAAGTCGGCAGAGTTGAAATCCAACAGAGATCAGCTTTTCCTTGTCTCTCTCTGTGGTCGATGAAACAAAGTATAAGTCTAGAACTAGAGTCGATGCACTCAACTGAACCGGTTACCCCGTTTCTCCCCCAAAACTGGTATCCGTGCGTCTAAATTGTAAATAACAGTTTTTGTTCTATATTTAAGAGATGAGAAATTATGTACATTATTTACATTAGTTACATTATTTACATTACTTACAATTGACGGATATTAGTCCTCATCTTGTTTGTTGTTAACGCAACATTTCGGCTGATAGATTCTCCAGCCTTCAATAGGTGTCTTGGGGAAATTTCGAACCTGGATTCTCATTCCTACTGTAATTTTTGATGTTGTTATATTATTATTATTATTATTATTATTATATTATTATCATTATTATTATTATTATTATTATTATTATTATTATTATTATTATTGACGTAGTTGTTAAGAGCGCGGTCTACTAACCCCAACATCCGAGTTCTATTCCAGGCAGTGACCTGAATAATAATAATAATCATAATCATAATAATGATAATAACTACAACAACAACAACAACAAAAACCGGAAAATACCTTAGGAATGAGAACCCAGGTTCGAAATTTCTCCAAGACACCTGATGAAGGCTGGAGGGTATATCAGCCGAAACGTTGTGTTAACAACAAGCAAGATGAGGACAAATATCCGTCAATTATAAATAATGTAAATAATGAAACGTTTTTGTTTGCTTAAAAGTGGCTTAGACCTTATGGAATTTAAATACGATCACAGATAATATTGATGGGTGAGGATTGCTTTTTTTTCTAGATATTGTCCAATAAATCTTACCTTCACTTGAGAAGTGAGGGAAATATAACGACTATATTTGAAGGCTTGAGTGACTTCATAAATATTTCTTCTGTTGTCTGCAGAGTCAGTATTACTTAGATCATATAATTCATTGTTTTGTTATCAACTTTTATATTAATGTAGCAACTACATCGCTAGGATTATCGGACAACTAGCTTATGAATATCAAGTGTACACTTTGTTATGAACACTAGTTTGACTTTGTGACAAAA
>NW_021830463.1:57500-69086 GCF_006345805.1 Octopus sinensis | reverse complement strand
TTTTTTTTTCATTAAATTCATTTTGTTATATATTTTATTTGTAAGTTTTGTATATTTATGTGTTTGTTTTTGTCGTAGTGAGATGTTAAAGAAAGGATAGTGCGGTGTATATACTGGAGCATAAAAGTGTGTACTGACAAAGGGAAATAACAAATACATATATAAAAATATAGTCATCATCCCCATCCGCTTCATCTTCCTCATCGTCACTCTCCTCCTCATCACCATCATCAACATCATCGTTCCCAACTCTAGCATCAACGAAAATACCAATACCAACAATAATACTAAAATCTGTAACGACAACAATAGCAATATAAACTGTGGTTGATATTCTTCAAAATTATTCTAAATGGTACTTTCAGACATCCATGCCTTTCCTACGGCCGTACCGATACACCGCCATATGTAGTAGTTATTTATACAAACTCTGGAAATGTGCTTTCAATGAAATGTTTGGTGTCGAAATTGGTATGGAAGTAGAAGAGGAATAAAGTCAAAACTGTGTCATCAAACCAACTTTGCGCTTAGAAACTGAGTCTAGCATTAGTATAGACATTTTGGGGTTTTGCTTCTCTGACTAAAATGCCTGTAATTTAGTTGCCTAAAACTATAATTTTCATTATGCAGACAATTAACATCACATGTAATTGGTATATTTGAAATATTTCTCTTAATACAATAATAGTCCTAGGTGGCTATAACTTGGGCGAATGAATAAATCTTTAGATAATTACGAACTCACAAAATTGACCTCACAGCGTAGCACCTTCCATATCATTTAAAGCACTTACGGTAGATTCTAAAGACTCTGGTTGTCTGAAGTGTATCAGGTATCCGGATAGATTGCGCTAGAAAAGAGGGTATCTGTTACTGTAAATAATTAGACCTATTTTAAATTTAACAACTTGAGAGTAGCAACACAACTCTCAATGATGTGGCGTACCCAGGGGCGTAGCTAGGGTACATGTCGCCCAGGACAAGCATCAAAACTGCGCTCCCCACCCAACCAAAAAGCGAAAACACGCATAAAAAAATAACTGTTTTTTTAATGGATTAATTAGAAAATGATTTTGGTCAAAATTGCAACCTCCTCCAAAGTGGCGCCCAGGGTTTGGGCCCTGTTTGCACCACCCTAGCTTCGCCCCTTGGCGTACCTAACATTGACTTATTATAAGTGTCCTACCATATGTTTTAAGGCATATTAAAGACAAGAATTGAGTTTTTGTAGAAAATACTGGAGTTCATGTTGTTAACAAAATATAAGATTGTGTTGCATATAAAAACATATTGCACGGCATGTTAAGGGCAAAAAAAAAAAAAGTAATGATTTTATGTTAGGAAAAAATATAAATAATATACAAATACAAGAAAAATGCACATAAAGTGTAGGAGTGGCTGTGTGGTAAGTAGCCTGCTTACAAACCACATGGTTCCGGGTTCAGTCCCACTGCGTGGAACGTTGGGCAAGTGTCTTCTACCAACCAAAGCCTTGTGAGTGGATTTGGTAGACCGAAACTGAAAGAAGACCTTCGTATATATGTATATATATACATTTATATTATATATATATATATATATGTATGTGTGTGTGTGTGTGTGTGTGTGAGCGTTTGTCCCCAAAACATCACTTGACAACCGAAACTGGTGTGTTTACGACCCTGTAACTTAACGTCGACAAGAGACCGATTAGATAAGTACTAGGTTACGAACAATAAGTCCTGGAGGCGATTGCCCGACTAAGGCAGTGCTACAGCATGGCCGCAGTCAAAGACTGAAACATGTAAAGAGTAAAAGAGTAGATACACGAAAAGGCACATAAAGTGGATAGAAATAAGGGGTTTATGTGATACAGAGGAAAAACTCAGGAGTACAGATAAATATGATACACATGTGGATAAGTTATATACGAAACAAAGAATATTTGTGTATACTTGTGTTAGAAATTGTGATAATAGAGGAGTATAATTTATGTAAAACAAAGTGGAGCCTGTGATGAGTATGAAACGGTATCATAGGATGTATACTGTCAATGCTAAAGAATAGAGGCATATAATGGGTATAATGCTAAAGAATAAAGTCATATAGAAAATGGAGGAACATATAAATAGAAAATGCAGGTATATATACAGAAAAGAAGACAAACAAAAAGTGTTGAAGCATAAAGAAAGTTCCAATGATTGTGGATATAAGAATATAGGGAGATGGATTTTTATAGAAAGAGCAGTGAAATTTCTTTTAAATCACCATTTCAAGAAGGTCTAACAACGATGATACGATATAAGAAAATCAGTGGAGAAGCTTCTAGTTGGAAAGTCTTCGTGTAAAAAGCCGCATCAATTACACTTGCCTAAAAGCTAAACGTGGAAGGTAAGACCAATTAGTGGTTACCTATCAAAGGAAAGTACAATATTTGTCCCAGTTGTACCCGATTATAAGTGAATTGTAGCGTTTACATACCTAATTGTAACAGTACTGCTGTCCACATATCAGCAATAGTGTTGCTCCTATTAATTACACATAAATACCTTGGCCAGTCTGTTCCAAATGCGGTGAGCTGGCAGAATCGTTAGCACGCCGGGCGAAATGCTTAGCGGTATTTCATTTGCGGCTACGTTCTGAGTTGAAATTCCGCCGACGTCAACTCTGCCTTTCATCCTTTCGGGGGTCGATTAAATAAGTACCAGTTAGGCACTGGGGTCGATATAATCGACATAATCCGCTTGTCTGTCCTTGATTGTCCCCTCTGTGTGTAGCCCCTTGTGGGCAGTAAAGAAATAGGTATTTCGTCTGCTGTTACGTTCTGAGTTCAAATTCCGCTGTGGTCGACTTTGCCTTTCATCTTTTCGGGGTCGATAAATTAAGTGGCACTTATGCACTGGAGTCGATGTAATAGACTTAATTCCTTTGCCTGTCCTTGTTTGTCCTCTCTGTGTTTAACTCCTTTTGGTCAATAAAGAAATAAGTGCGAAAGTCAACCCTCCCAGAATAAGTGATGATTGCAAAGCAGGTGGAAGAAGTGTGATGCATTATAAAATTGAGATGGTTGAAGAAAGCAAACTTAATTAGATAAAATCTTTCGTCGGCTTCTCATAAGTATGCGCAGAGACAAGGATGTAAAAATGAAAAACAAATCCCAAAAGATGTCTTGTTAGTCTGGCTGGTTGGTATTTGTCAGTTTGAGAACTACACGTTTGGACCTCATCCACTGAAATGCCTACTAACTGGTTAATAAAGAATCTCTTTCTACAAGGGGCAATTGGTAGTTCAGACACAAATTTTATAAGTTGTGTGCCGGTGGCACGTAAAAAGCACCAACCGATCGTGGCTGCTGCCAGCCTCCCCTGGTACCTGTGCCGGTGGCACAAAAAAGCAACCACTGCACTCACGGAGTGGTTGGCGTTAGGAAGGGCATCTAGCTGTAGAAACTCTGCCAGATCAGACTGGAGCCTGGTGCAGCCTCCTGGTTTCCCAGATCCCGGTCGAACCGTCCAACCCGTGATAGCATGGAAAGCGGACGTTAAACTATGATGATGATGATGTTGGTATGCATTTCTGAACAGGATGAAACAGTTTTCCTTTTCACATATTGCAATGCAACTCGCAATAACACACGTCTGCTAGCTAAAACAAGGTGACTTGGGAATTTACAGCTATGGTATCTAGATAGATATAGGTACCACAATTTTCCCTTTCCGTTGCAGTACCTGTCGGAACTACCATTGTCTTATGCAATATCTCCAGATGCCATTCACCATCTGTAAAAAACTGGTTGCATATACTTCCGTTGCTCACCTTTTGTGTATAACTAACTCACCGTTCCTTAACTAACATATATACCGAATATCCCCACCTTCCACCGTATGTCTGCCATCCTCTTGGACTAACGCCTTCCCCATGTTTTTTCAACACGATAAAATAGATATCCAAAATAAATAAAAAAAAACATTTAAATAATTTTAATACTCTTAGAAAGGTTTCAAAGTCTGCATTTGTTGCGAAACCGAGTTTCCGTCAACTACTGATAATATACATAAACATATGCATTGTAAGTCGCAGTGAAACCTACCAACAGCTATGTAAAATCTACTAAGCTGAGTGCCTCTTTATACTAAAATTAATCCCTTGCTGAGAGTTTAGTGCTTTGTCAACACATATAAGTCTCTAAGTCTATTGAAACGCGATATGACAGGCTGAAGTAAGCTCGTTTGTTTTGAAAGCGAAAGAATATGTCTGATATCCGATGCTTCTGTTTTTGTGTGACTTCTAAAACAAATTGTACTAGCCGTTACTGCAGGTCTTAAGACTAGCTACAAGTAGGGCCATGGAGATGAAATATTTATGTGCACTAAGTCTTTCGAACTTAGAGACAGATTACAGAAGCTACATTTTATGGATGGGTAACTGGGCTGCGTAAAATAAAATATGACTTCATCTTGAACCTCAAAGGAAATCGCATCCTCCTTTCTTTAGATGGCACAGTCCTCGCAGCTTCAGCTAGGTACCATATAAATACCACAAACAAGAGCATATTCTAATATATCTGTGATCCAAGTCTCTTTAAATGAATAGCTCGGTAGAAATCCCATATTCTACTGGCATTTGTAAGTGGGTGTCTTTACATGGTTGCCTGATGCGCTAGTATGTAAACAAAATCCCACTCAAGGAAAATCGTAACGTCTAAAAATGAAGTACATATTAGTCCGCCTATATATTATAGGTGGTCCTACAAACCATATTTATATTCCTTAAAGTGTTAAATGAATGACTTTTTGTTTTATTTTCATCAGGTCATAAGAAATAGCTTCTTTTCTTTTTTTATTCTTTCACTTGTTTCAGTCATTTGACTTCCGCCATGCTGGAACACCGCCTCTAGTCGAGCAAATCGACCCCAGGACTTATTCTTCGTAAACCTAGTACTCATTCCATTGGTCTCTTTTGCCGAACCGCTACATTACGGGGACAACATCGATTGTCAAGCGATGGTGGAGGGACAAACATAGACACACAAACATACTCACACACACACATACACACGTATATATACACGACGGGTTTCTTTCAGTTTCCATCTACCAAATCCACTCACAAGGCTTTGGTCGGCTCGAGGCTATAGTAGAAGGCACTTGTCCAAGGTGCCACGCAGTGGGACTGAACCCAGAACCATGTGGTTGGTAAGTAAGCTACTTACCACACAGTTACTCCTGCGCCTATAAAAAGCTTCTGAAATTTATTTCTTGTTTTTGCGAATGTTACCTGCAATAAATGAGCATCTTATTTATTTATGCATTTATGTATTTCCTTAAATCCTTTAAAATGCTTTAGCCCGAAGGCCGCGGCCATGCTGGAGCACCACCGCTGTTTATTTATTTGTTTATTTATTTATTCATTTGTTTATTCATTCAGTTCTTTATTTATTTGTCCACTATTATTTATCTATTGAGCGTTTCACAGAGACAAATGTGAAAATTTGTTAACAGGTGGTCCCATGGAAAATCTCTGCCGGGCGAAACGGATTTCTTTTATTAAATGTTGCAGTATAAACCACAACGACACAGTCCCTATACCAGCCAGATGTAGTGTTTAGGTATATACTTCCTTAATGGTTTCAGTATTGCGTTGAATATTAAAGCACTGCATGGCTGCGAGCTGGCCGAAACGTTAGCACACCGGGCGTAATGCTTAGCAGTATTTCTTCTGTCTTTACGTTCTGAGTTCAAATTCCGCCGAGGTCGACTTTGCCTTTCATCCTTTCAGGGTTGATAAATTAAGTACCAGTTGCGTACAGGGATCAATCTAATCGACTGGCCCGGTCCCTCAAAAATTTCGGGCCTTGGGCCTAGATTAGAAAAGAATATTAAAGTATTGCCTATGATGAAGAAAAGAACGGCGAAGAAAATGCGTAGAAAATGTTACTAATGCTAAAAATAAACACGCAAAACCTTTAGCATGCTCATACATGCTCAAAAATTGCACATAGGCGCAGGAGCGGCTGTGTGGTAAGTAGATTGCCTACCAACCATATGGTTCCGGGTTCAGTCCCACTGCGTCGCAACTTGGGCAAGGGACTTCTACTATAGCCTCGGGCGGCCAAAGCCTTGTGAGTGCACTTGGTAGACGGAAACTGAAAGAAGCCCGTCGTATATATATATGACATATATATATATATATATATATAATACACACACACATACACACATATATATATGCATGTATGTATATATAACATATATATATATATACATATATATAAGCATATATGTATGTATGCACGAGTATATGTTTGTGTGTCTGTGTTTGTCGCCCAACATCGCTTGACAACCGATGCTGGTGTGTTTACGTCCCTGTAACTTAGCGGTTCGGCATAAGAGAACTACAGAATAAGTGCTAGGCTCACAAAGAATAAGTCCCGGGCTCGATTTCTTAGACTAAAGGCGGTGTTCCAGCATGGCCACAGTCAAATGACTGAAACAAGTAAAAGAGTAAAAGGGTATATATAAGATAATACTGAATTTGTGTGTAGGTGTGTGTGTGTGTGTGCGTGTGCGTGTGAGTGTGTGTGTGTGTGTGTTTGCACACGCACATGTCTGCGTTACACAAACAAGGTAAATAGTACTGAATATATATGTCAACGGTGATTTAATTACCGATGCACACACATACTCCCTCGCTTCAAAATTTCAGGCTCCAATCCACATTAATCTATATTTGCCTCAGAAATTTCAAACAAGGGAGCTACCCTGGATGGTGACAGATGGCAAAGACGCATCTTCTTCATTGTATCAGAATATACTCCATAGCGTGTGTTGAGTACTGTCTCCGTCGTACTGCGTATCTGTGTGTTGTTCATTTATATATATATATATATATATATATATATATATATATATATATATATATGTTCAGGAACGACAGAGAAATTGCATATAATGTATTATATATATATATATATATTATAATATATATTATATATATATTATAATTTATATTATGCAATGTCAACTGCTGCATTCATAACAATACAGAGTAGTAAAGGGAAATAATATATTACGGCAGAGGCACACACAGAGGCAGACACGAAGTGACATGGATAGAGGGAGAGTCGTTAATAGATGGTGAAGGATAGAAACAAAAATGTCTACAAGAAAACAGAGAATCGGTATATTTTTCCCGAAAACAATTATATTACATAGCATTTCCAGCTTGCATTCCAGTTAACATTAAGTAGCTTAATGTTTCTGGCAATAGGTTTGTTTTTAATACTATGTTATTTTCGTATTTTCTTTAACTGATTTGTTATAGAAAGAAGATTGCATATGAATAATAATTGTTTTTTATGTATATATGTATGTATATATATATATATTATATATATATGTGTGTGTATATATATTATATATATGTATATAGATATATATATATATATATATACATCTCTCTCTCCCTCTCTGTATATATATATACTATATATATATATATTTAATATATATACATAATATATATATGTATATATAAATGTATATATATGTATATATACATGTGTATATATATATATATATATATATATAATATTATATATGCTTATGTATGTGCGCGTTCACACATGCGCACACACACATACATACGCAAACGCACACGTACACCTCTGACGACAGTTCTTCATTTATCAGAATTATTGATCGAAGAATTCCTATATTATCTAAGTTATTGCCATTTCTTTTGTCTTTTTGCGCGTTTATTTGAAATTACGTTGTTTTTATTTTTCTTTCACGTTCCCATTCTTCTTTTATATTTCAGCATATATGTGTGTGTGTTTCTGTGTGTGTATGTGTGTGTGTTTGTGTGTGTGTGCGTTTCTGCGCGCGTCTCCGTGTATCAGTGTGTCTACGTTTTGCCAGGAACAATAAAACGCACTCATCGCTGAATATTTAACCATCATTCTGATATAAAATATGTGTGTATATATATATATATACACACATGTACACACATATATATGCACACACACACACACAAAAACACACACACACACACATACAGACACACACACATATATATATATATATACTTAAATACATACATACACACATACACACACATACACACACACACACATATATATATATATATAACTTAAATACATACATACACACATACACACACATACACACACACACACAACATATATATATATATATATATACTTAAATACATACATACACACATACACACACATACACACACACATATATATATATAATATGCATGCACAGCCAAAAACACGCATAAATATACCGCAATGCATATGCATACATGTATAAATATTTATGTATATCAATATAAATAAATATCATAAATAATATATAATGTGCACACAAATATACATTAATTGTCCTCTTTGACTCCTTTAAAATATTAATGCATGAGACGGCATTTAAACTCTTTTAATGTATCAATATATACGGGTAAGTTATGGGTGGGATATATATATATATATATATTATATTATATTATATGTATATATATATGTATATATATTATAGTATATATATGTGTATATATATTTAAACACATTTAGGCCTTTCCCACGCTCGTACACGTAAACTCACAGACGTATGCGTACACACAACTAAATTGTGTACGAGATTACGTGTGCTTCAGCATGGCTGCATATACATTGTTAAGGGTGTACGTGCATATGGCTGTAAGGTCTGTAATAATTTTTATAATAACAAACCCCCTCATTTGTGCCCTTCCCTAGACGTATGTACACACTCACACGCAAGTACATACACTCGCAAAAACACACATTTATGTATATATATATATCGCAGCAGTTCTACGTATCTGGTTGTATGTGTCTATATCTCTATTAAAGTGTTTGTTTCTGTCTTCTTGTCTGTATGCGTTCTTGCGTCCGTTTTTAAAAGCGAACTCACTATATATTTATCTAAGATGTTTATAGATGGCATAATAGAAAAATTATTAAGACAAATATACTTCCAAGCATTTCTCGCTTCAACAGTATATGTTTTTATTCATTTCTTTCCTCGTATTATCTCAGCTCAACCAGCCAAACCAACGAACGAATCAACATGCTGGGTGCAAACACACAACCAGATCATTCTACAGTACCAAATGTACAAAACCAAATCCTGAGATATTAGAACACACTGCTGCAGTGGCAACCATGATGTCTTGAAACCAACTGACTTCATAAATGTTTAGGTTCAAGCCAGTCTACATTGAAATAACTGAAGCATTTTATTTACGACCATTCTGTCACTTTGTATGTCAGCGACTTCATTGTAGATTAATCTTCTCATTCTAAATTTGGAAGTGCATTCGGGGGTGTTTGGGTACTGTTTCTGAAATGTCAAATGTCCGAGTAAATGAATATACAATGGTTAGCACCATAAATTGTCGCTATCAATACGAATACAAGGCGGCGAGCTGCCAGAAACGTTAGCACGCCGAGCGAAATGCTTAACGGTATTTCGTCCGTCTTTATGTTCTGAGTTCAAATTCCGCCGAGGACGACTTTGCCTTTCAACATTTCTGGTTCGATAAATTAAGTACCAGTTGCCTACTGAGAGCGATTTAATCGACTGATCTCGTCCCCCGAAATTTCGGGCCTTGTGCCTAGAGTACAAAAGAATATAAAAACAAGGCGGCGAGCTGCCAGAATCGTTAGCACGCCGAGCGAAATGCGTAGCCGTATTTCTCCTGACGTTACGTTCTGAGTTCAAATTCCGCCGAAGTCGACTTTGCTTTTCATCCTTTCGGGGTCGATAAATTAAGTACCAGTTACGCACTGGGGGTCGATGTAATCGACTTAATCCGTTTGTCTGCCGTTACGTTATGAGTGCAAATTCCACCTTTCATTTTTCGGGGCCGATTAAATAAGTACCAGTTACGCATTAGGGTTGATGAAATCGACTTAATCCCTTTATTTGTCCTCTCTATGTTTAGCACCTTTAGAGCAATACAGAAACAAATATAAATACTAGTAGTATTCAGGTGGTTAGGAGGCAGAACTCAGAATCTTTATGTTCTAAGATCAAATCCTGCCGGGGTGAGTTTTCCTTTCGTCTTTTAAGGGTCCATAAAAAAAAAACAAGCAGTGGAGCAATGGTGTCGGTACAATATACTATCACCCATGCAAAATATCAAAAATAATATATATTTTTCTTGTCTTACATGCTTCAGTCATTTGACTGCAGCCATGCTGGAGCACCACCTTCAGTCGAACAAAACGACCCCAGGACTTATTCTTTGTAAGCCTAGTACTCATTCTATCGGTCACTTTTGCCGAACTGTTTTAGTTTCGGGGAACGTAAACACACCAACATCGTTTGTCAAGCGATGGTGGAGGGTACAAATATATATATTATATATATATATATATTAATCATAAGGATACATTAAAGTATCTTCCAGCTAGAAATAAGAGTCAAATTCCGCATTTAAACCACCAAAATATTATCACTGAAAACAACAGATTCAAAACTATACTAGCAGATTGAAAAAATATCTCTCATATACCAATATAGCGTAAAGCCCTATATTTAATGGTACAAGTATATATGTGAACCGGTTCCAGGTTTGATATAGACATCTTACGTTCCTCAGCGCATCTTAACCTTTTGAAATACTATCCAAATAAGGGTTTTCACTCTTATTTCTAGCGGGTAGACACTTTAATGATTAATATGATTTCAATTCTTTAGCATATATAAGGCTATTTTTTAGGCCTGCAACAACCACCCATATTTATGTTTCTGTTATTATCAACTATTTATATTGCTTTTGATAATAATAGAAATATTAATAACTTATAAATATTCACTTCCGAATATTTTACTGTTGATTAGTACTTCTCACACTGACGGTGTCTGTATTTTGGTGCTAAGCGATTGAAGAGGCAAGCAAATTTCAACGTGGCAGATTCAGATAGTATTTAAAAAGATTAACATGTGTTGAGGAAGGTAAGATTTCTATATCATACCAGGAACCGGTTCACATATATACTTGTACCATTAAATATATAGCTTTATGCTATATTGGTATTCAAAATTTCAGACCTTGAGCCTATAGTAGAAGGAATTATTATGACATTTGGCGAGCTGGCAGATTTCTCTCTGTGCCGGACAAAGTGCTCAGCGTCACTACTTCTGGCTCGGTGTATCCCGAGCTCAAATGCTACTAGTGTTGAATTCCCTAAAATTACTGGCTTTCTCGTCAAAATTTAAAACCGGTGCCTGCCTAATTCACTTCTGTAATAACCTAGCGCCTGGCTTAGTGCGTTACATTTGTTCGCGTCTGGCCAGACTGGAGCATCTACTTATTTGCTTCCTCTAGAAGGGATCTGCTTCATAATGATCAGGCCTTCGATCTGCTAGAGGTGCCCTGTAGTAGGTGGGCCTCGCATGATGTGGCTGCTGTCCTGGATCAAAATATGACCACGGCTGGGACCCTGAAACCTGAAATATCACCTGGTGCTCACCGATGTCAGCTAACGATACAATGCTGTCGGTGGAATTTCTACGGTCACAATACATAGAAATCAAGTGGCGGAGAGAGCAA
>NW_021830463.1:32500-50000 GCF_006345805.1 Octopus sinensis | reverse complement strand
TGAATGCTGTGCACCAGCCTGGCCACAGTCAAGTGACGGAAACAAGTAAAAGAGATATGTGTGCATACGTCTCTCTTTCTCTCTCTCTCTCTCTCTCTCTCTCTCTCTCTCTCTCCCCAAATATCTATATATATATATATATAAGAACATTATGTAACTTAAAATATGTAACATATTTCTACCTCCAAAGAGGAATTCACTGCATTTATCATGGAGCAAAAATATATTTTCGCTGTTTCCTACTGAGAAAGGCAAGAGACCTAGAAACACAAATAGCAGTCCGCTAGGAGAAGACACTGAGCGAATATGATTATTTTACACCTTTTAACATACACGAATTTTTTTCTCTAGGGTGAGTGCAGTAAATTTTTGTTTAGAAATATGTCACAAACGTATTTTAGCTAACGGGAGATCACGTCCAGAGCAGCCACAAATACGGATATGTACTGGTAAAGCTAGAGAAGAGCTGGCCTGAGTTTATTACCTAATCAGACTTACTTGCGACATTTGTATGTGGATGTACATATATATATATATATATAATATATATATATATAGCCGTAAAAGTGGTAAGTAGGTTGCTTACGAACCGCACGGTTCCGGGTTCAGTCTCACTGCGTGGCACCTTGGGCAAGTGTCTTCTACTATAGCCTCGGGCCGACCAAAGCATTGCGAGTGGATTTGGTAGATAGAAACTGAAAGAAGCCCGTCGTATATATGTTATGTATATATATCTAACATATATATATATATATATATATATATAATAATATATATATATATATATATATATATATATACATATGTGTGTGCGTGTGTGTGTGTGTGTGTATATTTGTGTGTCTGTGTTGTCCCCCCCGCAACATCGCTTTACAAACGATGCTGGTGTGTTTACGTACCCGTAACTTACCGGTTCGGCAACAGAGTACGATAGAATAAACGAGTAAAAGAGTATATATGTAAGTATCTATCTATATATATATATATGTGTTGTATGCACGTGTATATATATATATATGTATAGATATATATATAGATATATATATCATATGTCGCATATGTGAGTGTATGTATGCATGTGCATATATGTATATATGCTTAATATGTGGTATATGTTCCTGTATGTGCGTCGACGGGAGTATATGTGTATATTTGCACTTGTGCATATCTGCCGGACGGTCTTACGAAATGCGACACTGGTTAATATCGATTCGCTTGCCGCAAAAAGTGTTTAAATTATATACAATGATAGATATCAATTATATGAACTAAAGGTATGTTTCTGCCAATGTTTACATCGGTATGCATGCTCTATAACCGTGTTTACAAGGGGAGTTTTAGAAAAAAGAATAAAACATAGTTCAGAATTACAGAGAAGACAGAATTCGTTGCCTTTGTCATAAAGTGTCAAGATTGAGAGAATCAACCAACCTAAATTAAATTGTGGTCTTTTAAGTCTCATAAGTTCACATAATGATCTATATGCGTATGGGCAAAGAGAACCCGTGTGAACACGCATTGGTGGAAATTTTACAGGATTAACATCTGCGCAACGGTTTCATACGATGAAATAGTACCTTGATCCACAAATCAAGGCCAACGTCATTCCTCAAAACAAGACCGCGGCCACAAATATGTGCATATATTATATATATATATATATATATATATATATATATAGAGAGAGAGAGAGAGAGGGAGAGTTCACGAAAAAACACAAAAGTGGAAGACAGGTGATGTACAAAAACAAACAGATGTATTAGTAAACGCTCAGGATTTGGAAAAGTCTTTTACGTTTCGAGCCTACGCTCTTCTACAGAAAGGGACACAGAAAAAAATCAAGGAGAGAAAAAATATATATGTATATATATATATATATATATATATATATATATATATATTATATATATGCGCATTTCTATGCTTTGGAAGACAATATATGCTTAGTGTTTGTAGCCATCACTTGACTGTCTATAAATACCGCACAATTTCAGATCACTAATCATGATGTTGGTACTATAAAAAATAAATACATAACTAACTAACTAAATAAATAAATAAATAAATAAATAAATCTATGTTGAGCTCTTTGTTATTGATAAACAAAAACAAAAACAACTGTGATAATAGTATCAATAATATCAACAGAACATCAATGATACAATATCATTGTATTGAATGTTTTCTGATAATTTTTTTTTTCCTTTATTTCAAATTATTTTTATATTTATTTATTTCATTTTATATACTGGTGTCAATTAATGAGAATTAAATGAAGCCGAAGCAAGTTAGCCATTATATAATAATTAAAAAATAACAATATGAAGCAAAATATAAATATTATGTTTAAAAAAAAAATTATTACAAAATGAGTTTATTTCATTCTGAGTGATTATTGATTTAGAATCGATAATTTACAGTTTATTAGCTATTTTCAAAACAGGTAATACTTGTCAATGTAAACAGGCTTGTAATTATGAATTCTTTCTGTTTTGTTGTTATTGTTATTGTTGTTGTTGTTGTTGTTGTTGTTGTTGTGATACTTGTAGTTTTTGCTACTGCGCTGCGTGTGCGTCTATGTATGTGTATATATATGAATTTTTGTTTTTGTTTTTGCACGTATGTGTGCGATATGCATGTCTGTGTTTATGTGTGTGTGTGTATGTGTCTCTGACTGAGTTTCATTGTAATTTTGTATCGGTAATGCGTATGATCCCCTTTGTCTCCGCGTATGTGTATTATCATAGTTTTGTCATAGCGTGTGAGTATTTGCAGATTGTGTATATATAATATATACATACATTCATGCATATACATATATATATATATATATATACACACAGAGAGGTATACATATGCATAGATAGGAAAATATATATATGTATATATATATGCATATAAATGAATATATGTATATATATATATATGTGTGTGTATGTGTGCATACATATATATATATATATATATATATATATATATATATATGCGTAGGACTATCTATTCATATGCGTGTTTGTGTGTGTGTGTGTGTGTGTGTGTGTGTCCGTGTGTGTATGTGAGTGTATGTGTGTCTTCTAAATCGCAATAGATTAATATGGTTTCAGTCAGGAAGAAAAATAACAAAAATAAATAAAACAAAAATCTGCATAAATACAATAACAATAATAATAATAATGATAATAATAATAATAATAATAATAATAATAATGATAATAATAATAATAATAATAATAATAATAATGATAATAATAATAATAAACGAAAACAAACTGACAGACTTTAAAAAATATAACAAACATGAAACGAAAACCAAAATAAATATTTTTTAAAAAATGGTAACAAATACGACAAAATAATAATAATAATAATAATGATGATAATAATAATAGTGACAATAATAAATATGATAAGTGCAAACAAAATAAACATATAAATAAAATGAATAACAAACTAAATAATTACTATATAAATAATTAACTGAATAAATGATGAATGAATTAAAGCTGAACTGAAATAAAATGGCTTTGTCAGCAAATATCAAATGATTATGATTAAAATAGTTGAAATTAATAACATTTTAATATTATTGACACTTAAGGTCATTAGCTGGCGGGAGGGGAGTTAATAAAATTAAATACTACAAAAAAATAATTCTTCAACGAACGGAAGGAAAATAATTAAACTAGAACGAAACAAAATATAAAATTCAAAATCCAATATGGACGTTCCTGTCTTTATTGTTATTTTTTTTTTACCCTTGTTTGTCTTTGTTGTTACTTTTCTTTTCTTCTACTTTATGTTATTTAATTTTATATTATTATTTTTTTGTTTGTTTGTTTCATGTTGGAAACGGAGAGCCGTGAGGGTTGTGTTTATGTTAGTGGTGACAGAAGTGAGAGTTGCAGGGGGTGATGGTGGAATCGTTGGTTTGTTGGTTGACTGGTTGGTGGGCTGGTCGGTCGGTCGGTCGGTTGGCTGGTTGGTTCGTTCCTTGGTTGGTTGGTTGGTTGGTTGGTTGGTTGGATTTTTCAATCTGCAACTTTGGTTTCATATTTCCTATCAGACAGCATCAGCCGCCGTTGCTGCTGTTGCTGCTGCTGCAGTTTCTGCTGTTGAAATTGTTGTTCTTCATGCAGTGATCCAACAAATTAATATTCAAATAATTTCGTGATACGTACTATATACATGTATGTATGTATGTATGTATACTCTTTTACTCTTTTACTTGTTTCAGACATTTTGACTGCGGGACTTATTCTTTTTGTAAGCCCAGTACTTATTCTATCGGTCTCTTTTGCCGAACCGCTAAGTAACGGGGACATAAACACACCAGCATCGGTTGTCAAGCAATGCTAGGGGGAAAATACACACGCGCATATATATATATATATATATATATACATATATACAACGGGCTTCTTTTCAGTTTCCGTCTACCAAATCCACTCACAAGGCATTGGTCGGCCCGAGGCTATAGTAGAAGACACTTGCCCAAGGTGCCACGCTGTGGAACTGAACCCAAAACCATGCGGTTGGTAAGCAAGCTACTTACCACACAGCCACTCCTGCGCCTATATGTATGTATGTATGTATGTATGTATTATATATCTATTATATAAAATCCGCTCTGTCTGTCTGTGTGTGTGTCTTCTAGGATCGCGGGCATCTTCCATCCGATTGCGCTCAAATTTGATATGTAGATATCGACGGTATCAGGGCCTGTATAAGTCTTGAAAAAATTACAAAAATCGATTCCAGGTGTGAATGCGATCGATAAAGCCGTGAGAACGTGCATTTGTAAAATCGTTTTTCTTGGAATAGAAAATAATGTCTATCTTTATTTCGTCTTTTGCTGGTATCTCAAATTTAGGTTAAATCAGTGTTTCTCAAAGGGGAGGCCTATGGGACGGTCGGACAAGTTGTTTTGAGAAAATTTGGTTTAAATGTTTGACAACTCAGCACCGTCCGTTGGACGGAGGTGGCCTTTTGCTCGTATACATATATATATATATATAAGAATTTTTTGCGTAATAAGATAAAAAGCCAAGTCTGTAGATATTAGAGCATTTATAGGACATTCTATCTATAAATGCTCTAATATCTATACAGCCTTGGTTTTTATCTTATTACGCAAAAAAAATTCTTATACACACACGCTGACATAGAACCAACATTGAACCCTTTATTTGCAATATTACCGAATCTGGAACTTAACTATGGTCTGTCTATAGCACTTATTCAGCATTACCTAACACCTTTGGTTCTCAATGACAACATTATCTCTTATAACCTCAACTGCACACACACACACTACACACACACACACACACACACACACACACACACACACACATATATATATTTATATATATATAGAGAGAGAGAGACAGACAGACAGAGACAGAGATAGAGAGAATGAGATGCACATGCCCTTAAAAACAGGTACTTCGTTGTCTTATAATTAAGGAGACCAACCGTTCATTAATTCTTAGGAGAACTTAATTAGGCCAACATTTATTACCTAAAGTCTCATCTTGTTCCTTTTTGGTGGTGGGTAGTGAATGGTGTTAATTACTATAACTGAATTACAGAATGATTTCACTACTGCTTTTGGTAGATCAAATGACGATTTAGAATAGATGTGGTTGACTGCACGTCTCAGGATAGATTCGTCCGCGCTTAAATCTCAATCGTCACACCGATCAAATTTGTAACATATTCATGTGTAAATGAAATCATCTTTGACTTAAAATAAGAGATAGGATTATTATACAAGTTGCATTTCTATAAATTTATAAAATTAAAGGCTCATTACCTGACCCTAATATTGCAATTAATTTCAGATATAACCGTGTGTCTGGAATTAAAAGGATTATCCACACTTTGATTAGAGCCTCTTTTTCTTTCCTTTTTTTGTTTTTCTTTTACTTGTTTCGGTCACTAGCCTGCAGCCATTCCGGGGGGCAGCAAGTTCTAGATAATTTATTATTATTATTTTTTGTTCCGGGTTCAGTCCCACTGCGTGGCAACTTGGGCAAGTGTTTCTACTATAGCCTCGGGTCGACCAGAGCCTTGTGAATGGATTTGGTAGACGGAAACTGAAAGAAGCCCATCGTATATATGTACATATATATATATAATGTGTGTGTGTGTTGTGTGTGTGTGTGTTTGTGCATATGTTTGTGTATCTGTGTTTGTACCACCAACATCGCTTGACACCAATTAAATAAGTACCAGTTACGGACGGGGGTCGATATATTCGACTTAATCCGAAAGGATGAAAAGCAAAGTCGACCTCGGCGGGATTTGAACTAAGAACGTAAAGAAAGACGAAAAACAAGCTAACCATTTCGCCCGGCGTGTCAATGTGTCTTGTCTGCCAGCTCGCCGCCTTAATTCTACTGCCATTTCTACCATTATAAGTAACTACAAATGGCCTCCTCTATTGCTTATATAGTTTCCGTGCTTGTGAAAATTAAATGATGTTGAAGCTAATTACGGTTAAGGGCACCAAGATCTAGCAATTGTAGATGTTATATTTATTCCATTTATGTTAAGAATGAGAAACATTTGAAAGCCATACACTCCCTGGTTGCATGAACCTTTCACTGAATATATATCCTCGTATGTATTCAAAATATATTTATTTATAACTTGGAAGAAACTCATCTGAAATTTACTTCTAATCATTATAAAGGTAGTAGAATATGATTTGGTTGAATTGCTTTATTATATCTAGCATGTCAAGAGATTATATAAAAAGGCTTACTCATTAGCTTGTCTGCTTCTCTTGTCTGCCATTATTCACATTGTAATCCAACAAGTATGGCAACGGGTAACGGACTTTAAGATTTTGAGATATTTCAATCATGCCATTTATGTTCGCAAGAAGAAAGGCGTGAAAGTTGCATTATCATTAACGACATTATGCCTTCATTAGATTTGGATTCATTGCATCTGTTAAAAAAATGCATTTACAACTTGAAACCAAATGCTGATGGAGCTTTTTCTCATCTAAGAATGAAACGAACAATCTTTAGTATCCATACAAAAGTTCTTAACTACTTATTAAACTGAGTTTCCATTTTACTGTGGGAGGGTAAGTTGTGTAATTCGACAAATAAAGATTCTGGTCTACTGTAACTTCTCGTATCCCGATAAGATGTTTCTAGTGATTGTGTCATTGGATAATGTACACAGAAAGTCGTATTTTTCACCTAGAAGTAGTCTTATCATGATTTTATATTATTTCTTGGCATAAAATTTCAACACAATATATATATATTTCCGTTCAAAGTGCCATATGATTTCCATTGAAATGATAATGATTATATCACATGATATAAACGTTCAAAAGCTATTAAATTCTTGCGAGTCAGTACATAAAATGCTTGTACACTAATATCGTTGAGTGTGTGAAAAGACTCTCCGTTATATTATTAATTATGATTTTTATATCACAGGGACATGGATTACCAGAAATACTTAAAGAAAATTATTACAAACACTTCAAGCTGAAATGCTTCAAGGAAAAATTGAAATTGAACCTACGCCGCATGCTACGAATGATAATAGCTTGTGACCTTTTTAAAATGCTGCAAAGTGTTGGCAAATATATCGCATATATCACAGAAGAGGTATCAGGTGTCTTCAATAGTCAAACGCGATTTGGTTGAGGTAATGACGTCTAAATAGATAAGAGAGTATTCTGCGCATTAGGGATTTTTGGTAGAGAGAATCGCCATATCTAAATTGTGTGGTTAATTAGCATGAGAAAAATATGTTGAATCTTCGCCAAAGACTAGTAATAGTAAAAATATGGCAGAAAGTATACTGAAGTTAATTTAGCTTGTTTGGAGAAAAATTGGTTTCCATTTGTCTCAAAAGACATCAAACGTTATCGGGATGTGCTACTAATGATGATGGTGAAGAAGAGATGATGACGACGACGACGATCATGAGGATGATGATCATGATTATGATGATAATCATCATCGTCGTCGTCGCCATCATCATCATCCTCATCATCATGTTTTGATGGGTATGATAATGATGAGGTTGATGACGAAATCTAGTTGGAGTGAGATGAGTGTAGAATGTCGCAATCACTAGCTATCAAAACATCTTAACTCTCAACACACCAGATATTACGATCCTAAACGTCTGACAGGTTTCTACGTTAGCATCACTTTTATTATTCAGTGGCCATCCGTAAGACAACACTGAGACGAAAGCTTTTAGATTAACTAATACATGGCTTTTCAGAACTTCTAAAAAGGTAATTATTTTGCCCTCTGGAAACTACTTAACGTTAAGGACATCCAAGTAACGTTACATATGTCTGTGGTTAATCCGTATTGCATTTCTTCAAAAAACAAATACGCCATTCCAAATTTCTCCATCATCTCCTCTCTCGAACCCTTGGAGAATCACGGAATCTAATTATGTATTGGAAAACCTTTATTCTATACAACACTGATCAGGTTGTAACGTCTTACTAAATACACTTATATGAAGATCTTACGAATGTCCTCCTCTTTCTTAAACTTTTTTTTCTGTAGTTTCAGCTCAGAGCTGCGGCCATGCTGATGCACCGCCGATTTACTCAAAGTTATTACTGATAAAGAGTTGCAACATAATATTGGAGTATTATATAGAGGCCGGGAAACAAACCTGAAATGCTAATCTCAGTCAATAGAAGCTAATCCACATTTCCAAATGCCATATTTACAATGGTGTCTTCACACTTCTCACATCTGTATTTCTTTTATGAGCATTCAAACTGCATAGAATTCAATCGCTGGGAAGCCATGTTAAAACAGTGGACTATACTAAATAATAACTTACATAAGTATGTATGTAATTGAAGGACTAATCGTTTCAAGTCTCGATTCTTTTCAGTCTTATATTATCCTGTATCAATTAAGATAAATATATTTTTTAACAAAGATCTTGCAACTATGATTGCAGTCATCTGGATGAATGACTAGAGAACGTCTGTGTTTATAAATGAGAATGGATTTTGAGCTACAATATTCTGAAAACCTTACCCTGAGAAATGACACCATGGTAGTCCTTGTGAGTCATTGTATCCGCTTCCATTAAATTTGAAAAGCGAAAGTATTTAGAATTGAACTTAGATATTCTGCTGAAAGCAAACTTATACGTTTTACTTTTCCCGTTATTATCAGCATAACAGCAACAAATTGCGAACCTTCTCCACTTCAGATATACGAACTCAGGGACATTTCACTTCCAACAGATGCACACTGAATGAGGTGTCTCTAAAACATCTCAGATACACCTGGTCATCTTAGGCATCAGATTCATCGTAACATCCATTCAATGTTCTCCTCTACCAAGCAGTATGCGTTCTAACTCACATGTATGGGTGCAAGTCATGGACAATGAATAAGGTGACAGACTAAGAGAATAATGTTATAAAATTTATGGACTCGGAAAGACGCTTCCTCTCGCCTTTTATAGGTCAATTGATGGAAACTGAAATGTTCCGCCGAGCCATTTGTTACTTAGGTTCTTTTGCTATAGAGACTTAAGAAGCAAATTTATAAAGGAACTCAGGAGTTGAATTGGGGCCTGTGGTGCCGAAAAATATGGCTCTCACTTTAAATTCAGTTAATTTAAATAGTTTCTCTACTCATTATTTTGTTCAGAGATTAATTTCTGTATTAACAAGTTTTTACGATCGTTTGGTAATTCATGGACATTCCTTTCCCTCATTTTAAAATCAAATTTATAATCAACTAGCAGTATCGCCCGGCGTTGCTCGGGTTTGTAAGGGAAATAACTATATAAGCATTTTTAGAGATGTAAAGTATAATAGCCATCTCAATATGGCTAACCACAAAGGGGGGTGTTACTGTAGCATTTTACGTTCTGAGATTTAATAATAAATTTTTAGAGAGTTACTTCCCTTATATAATAGCAAAAAAATGCATTAAAATGGAAAAAATTGATGGTAATTTTTTATTTAAATCGTAGACTCATCGTAGATGCGCGCTAATACCCAGAAGGGCTCGATATGAATCACGACTATAAGATACCCGGTTTTGGTTAAACTGCACCGCAAAATGTGGGAGTAGTTAGGAATCTAAATCGTAGGAGACAGACAGCACACAACCTCACTTTTATATATAAAGATTTCGCTGTTTGTTTACTGGATACTTATTGATTCTATATTATCCCTAACCATTTTATCTATATTTCTTCTTTCTTTTTCATATTAATCATCTCTGTTAATTATTCTAACACATCATCTTCGTAAAGTTTTTCATCCATAACAATAATAGCTCTGCCTATGTTAGATTCATTCGAAACAAAAGATTTATCAAATTTTAGACTCTATAGGACACCGCCTTCTGATTGTTATTTATTTGGATTATGAGCATCAATGGGGAAGTCAACTATCTTATAGATATATGTATATATATGTTCATATAAGTGGTGAAGTTGCATCTATTCTCGATGATAAGTTCATCAGATTCATTCCTTTGTTGTGAAATTCCCTTGTATCGCGGTGATGATTGCTATTTTGAATATGCGCTTTTATTCCAGAGACATTTGAGATCCGAAGGGAGGAAAAATTTACAATCACTTTCTTGATAAACTGATTTAATTATTTTTTTTCTTATTTGTTTTATATACATTTTTGTTGTTTTATCATCATCATCATCATCGTCGCCATTATTATTATTATTATTATTATTATTATTATTATTATTATTATTAATATTATTATTATTATTATTATTATTATTAATATTATTATTATTATTATTATCATCATCATCATCATTATTATCATTATCATCATCATCATCATCATCATCATTATTATTATTATTATTATTATTATTATTAGTATTATTATTTTTTATATTATTATTATTATTATTATTATTATTATCACCATCATCATTATTGTTATTATTATTATTATTATTATTATTATTATTATTATTATTCTATGTTTGACTTTTGCTTTATATTGTACAAGTTGGCTCCAAGTCTCACCCAGAGACCTCAAGAGCCAACAGGGTTGGAAGTTCATGTTGTTGTTATGCCTAGTGTGCCATATATTTGGGGGGTGGGGATGTGTACTAATGAATGTCTAAAAAAAAAAAAAAAAAAAAGTTTTTTTTTTTTTTTTTTTTTTTTTTTAAACCGAAAATTATGGTTGTTTAAACCTTGAGGTTACATAGAGTATTTTGCGTAGGATATGAGCAGTTCCCATGAGCACTATCTTTTGAACTTCTGCCCATTTTTGGGTTTCCTGGTATCTGAGTTAGGTAGCTATCAGCCCCTTTTGCTATCATTCCCAGGCACCTATGACAACAGGTATTGTTTTAGTCTTCAGCTTCCACATTTTGCTGATTTCTATTTCAAATCTTTATATTTGCTCAGTTTTTGGTAGGTCCTGACAGATACGTTTATATCGATTGGGACAGTCATATCAATGAGGAGGCATGTTCTTTGTTTGAAGTCTTTCAATATGATGTCTGGCCTATTTGCATCTATCTTCCTGTCAGTTTGAATGGTGAAGTTCCAGAGGAGTGAGATGTGGTCATTTTCAAGCACTGGGGGTGGTTTTGTTCCCACCAGTTTTTTTCATGGGGCAAATCCAGGTTTTTACAGATTACCCAGTGAATATATTGTGCAGCTCTATCGTGCCTGTTGAGATACGCTGTAGGCGCTAGAAGACTGCACTTGGAGACCACATGGTCAATGGTTTCATTTGTTGCTTGCATACGACACACGTTGGACTGCTTCTGATCTTTAATATGTTGGCCTGGTAGTTTTCTGTTGGTAGGCATTGATCTTGAGCTGCTATGATAAACCCCTCTGTTTCAGATTTTAAGCCAGAGGCCATTAGCCATTGATGGGTCAGGGCTTTGTCGATATCTGCATTATTCGCTCTCTTTGGGTATTTGCCGTAGAGAGGTTTTTCTTGCCATTTATTATTCAGAATATCTAAGGCCGCAGTTTTGGCACGGGTTTTCATGCGCCTAGCTTTTTCTGTGCTTGTTTCTTGTATGTCTATCTCTCTCTCTATTATTATTATTATTATTATTATTATTATTATTATTATTATTATCATCATCATTATTATATTATTATTATTATTATTATTATTATTATTATCACCATCATCATTATTATTATTATCATCATCATCATCATCATCATCATCATCATCATCATCATCATCACATCATCATTATTATTATTATTATGTATTATATTATATTATTATTATTATTATTATTATCATTATTATTATTATTATTATTATTATGATTATTATTATTATTATTATTATTATTATTATTATTATTATTATCATTATTACTATTCTTTCCAAGGATCAAATAGGTTTTTGTGGACCCTCAACGCAAGACAACGCCAGTTCTAATATGACGTACCTTGCAACATGAGAAATGCATTTTTATGTCTGCCCGAGTGCCTCTCTTTGGGCATCTCTGCGCAAGGGCCTCTACGTGACCGTTTGTGTGCGTATCTACGTGTTTGTGTAATATATACGCATGACTGTGTGTCTCTAAGATAGCAGAAACTTATCTTATGGTGAAAATAGAGATACATTTTCATGTTATATATTTCAATTTCGCTTAGTGAGAAGCACGCTCATCATTCATTTCTTCCAGTTGTTAGACAACGGAGATAATTGTAACAATTCGTTTGACTTCCATTTGTCATCCGAATGAACCTAGAACTTTCACATATCCTTCGTAATGCTCAGATAACCGGCTATAATTACTCGTCTGAGTATTCTCATTCATCAAAGAAGATTTTTACGCCTTTCGGAAAACACGCCTATCTGGTAAATATAGACCGGTTTGTGGTCTGGCTGTGTGGTAAGTAGCTTGCTTCCGAACTACATGGTTCTGGATTCAGTCCCACTGCATAGCACCTTGGGAAAGTGTCTTCTACTATAGCCTCGGGCCGACCAAAGCCTTGCGAGTGGATTTGTTAGACGGAAACTGAAAGAAGCCCGTCGTATATATGTATATATATATATATATATATATGTGTGTGTGTGTGTGTGTTGTGTGTTTTGTGTGTGTGTGTGTGTGTTTGTGTGCGTGTGTGTGTGTGTTTGTGTTTGTATACGTTTGTGAGTCTGTGTTTGTCCCCCCAACATCGCTTGACAAACGATGCTGGTGTGTTTACGTCCCAGTAACAAGGCGGTTCGGCAAAACAGACCGATTGAATAAGTACTAGGCTTACAAAGAATAATTTCTGGGGTCGATGTGCTCGACTAAAGGCGATGCTCCAGCATGGCCACAGTCAAGTGACTGAAACGAATAAAAGAATAAAAGAATAAAAGAATATGTTTCCCCATTCATCTTGGGCTTTTGACTGTTTGGCGAAATGTCCAGCAGCTTTACAAAATCCTTTACGCTAATAAACGTGAGTGTTTGTCGTACATCAAGCAATACTTGTATACCTGAATTCTAATATATCGCAGAAAACTCAACTCATTTGGAATTGCTCTCGCGGCTTCAGCATCTGAGAAATGTCAAAATTATGGAAATGCTTTTTCGCATCTAAGAAGCACTCACTAGCTTGAGAGAGTTCTGGAATATAGTTGAATTGCCGCGTATTTAGGAATTCTAACTTATCCATCAACTGATTGCGTAAGTTTGCGCATTCGGTGTTGCAGCGAGAGACATGATGTAATGTAGACAACATGGAACAATGAATTCGAATGAAAGTGCTGAGCAGTTGCGTCGAACTAGAAACCTCATCGTTCCAAAGTAGATTTTTATGTCACGTGCACGAGCACTCGCACAAACATGTATCTGCGCACGCGCATGTCTGAGAGTATGTGTGTGTGTGTGTATGTGTGTGTATAAGTTTGCGTGTTAACGAGTGTTTAGATGTGCGTGTTTGGAGATTGTAGGGATGTATGCATATTTGTTTATACATACATACACATATATGCTTGTGTATATATATTTATGTGTATGTATATATATATATGTATATATTTATTTATATATACATATTACGTATATATATATGTATGTATATGTATATATATACATATATATATATGTGTGTGTATATATATATATATATAAATACATATATATATATATATATATATATATATGCATATATATATAATTTATAAGCTTGTGACTATATGTGTGTGTGGGTGAATGTACATAGGTATCTATTGTATTTGGAAGAATATAGAGCCATGCTTTCCAAACTGCGTCTCGCGATACGTTAGTTTGTCACGAACAATCTGGAGGGATGTCTCGAAATTAATTAATTCAAAGCTGATGAGTTGTTTTTTTTTCCCTTTTTCCTTTTCTTCTCTTCTAAATACAGTTCTGTCTTCTATACTTTTACTATTATTTATATCATTCTCAGGGTGCGCCGCAAGGATTCTTAACAACAATGAATTAATTTTAATGTTATTATGTTGCCTATGAAGCGTTTTTTTAATAGGAAAAGTCAACAGGGTGAATGAACTGGGTGTAAGAACAATATCAAGCAGTATAAAACTAAGGAAGGTGACAAGGACAATATTTTACAAATATATTTCTCCAGTCGACTCCAGAGCTTATTCTTTGTAAGCCTAGTACTTTTTCCATCGGTCTCTTTGGCCGAACCACTGAGTAACAGGGGCATAAACATACCAGCATCGGCTGTCAAGCATTTTGGTGGAGACAAACACAGACACAAATATATACACACGCATACATAGATATATACATACATATATGTGTATATATATATATATAATATATATATATATATATATATATATAGAGAGAGAGAGAGAATGATAGATAGATAGATCGATAGATAGATAGATATAGATAGATAGATAGATAGATAGATAGATAGATAGATAGATAGCGATAGAAAAATAAATAGAGAGACAGATATGACGGGCTTCTTCCGATTTCCGTCTACGACATCCACTCTCACGTCTTTGGTCGGCCCGCAGATATAGTAGAAGACACTTGCCCAGAGTGCCAAGCAGTGGGACTGATCCCTGAACCATCTGGTTGGTAAGCAAGCTACGTACAATACAGTCAATCTTGCGCCTAAAAAATGTTTACCGAAGGTTCCAACGAGTTCTTTCACGGATTCCTTTGCCGAATTTCTTTATGAATGGTGAAAATAAAAAAGAAAACATAATACCGTTGGTTTAGTAGAGGTGGGCAAGGCACACAAACACACAAATATGAACATACATGCGCTAGATTACTTGATTGGGCGGCGTGTTGGGCTCTTCAACAGAACATTCCATTTTACGTTGCTCCAGTCCCCAATTTCGATCAGATGAGGGAGAGTTGACCTGCTTGTCTAGCCAGTGGAGTGGCGTTATTTGAAAGGCTAAAACGATGCAGAGCGCAGTCTCACCAGTGGCATGCAAATTGTCGCTCAACGAGTCTGAACCCGAAGCTACGTGCTTGTAAAGCAACCATCTTGACCACGCAGCCATACCTACGGTTTATGTGCGTAAGAATATAAGGCGGCGAGCTGACAGAAACATTAGCACGCCGGGCGAAATGCTTAGCGGCACTTCGTCTGCCGTTACGTTCTGAGTTCAAATTCTGCCGACGTCCACTATTCCTTTCATCCTTTCGGGGTCGATAAATCAAGTACCAGTTAAGTACTGGGGTCGATGTAATCGTCTTAATACCTGTGTCTGTCCTTGTTTGTCCCCTCTATGTTTAGCCCCTTGTGGTAAATAAAAAAATAAGAATATAAGTGTATATTTGTATGAGAATTTTTCTACAATTAACCTTCTTACTTAATTTACATTTTGCAAGATTTGAGTTATATGCCTTGCAAAATCTTTTATTTTAAAATGTGTTCTGCGTGGAAAATATATATACGTATGGAGTTTTATGTTTATGTGCTATATTTGAAATCAATAGAGGAAGATAGTCGAAGATAATGCATTAATTCAGTCATTCATTAAACTTTGGGACTGCTGCATAGCCGCCTTGAAGAGCCTTGTGAAGCAAATCTACCCTTACTCTTTTACTCCTTTTCTTGTTTCAATCATTTGACTGTGGCCATGCTGGGGCACCACCTTTAGTCGAGTAAATCGACCCCAGGACTTATTCTTTGTAAGCCTAGTACTTAATTTATCGGTCTCTTTTGCCGAACCGCTAAGTTATGGGGACGTAAACACACCAGCATCGGTTGTCAAGCGCTGTTGGGGGACAAACACAGACACACAAACATACACACACACACACATATATATATATATATATATATATATATATATATATATATATATATATTATATATATATATATGCACATGCTGCTAGTAAGTTAGGATCTCAGAACAACAGGGCTCTTACCGATGAATTCTCCCTGAGCAAATAAATTATCTTTATTGCTGAAAAGAAAGAAACTGCAGTCTAAGAGGAACCGAGTTAGTAAATGTTTTTATCTTCATTTCACTAAATTTATCTAGCTTCTGTGTTCTTAGCACATATTTCGCCTTAATGTACTGATATATGAAAAATATATGGCTTGTGCTAGAAATACCAGCGATAATAATTATTTTTATTTTATCGCATTTTGACTTGTTTACATATTTCTCGATAAATTTTGAGCGCTAGACGATATACCAGAAATCCCTAGTTTTGTCGGGACGTTCGGAGTCTGCGCAGTGATCTGATTAGTTAGAGAGAGTAAATCATTAGAAGCACATGCTGCTAGTGAGTTAGGATCTCAGAACAACAGGGCTCTTACCGATGAATTCTCCCTGAGCAAATAAATTATCTTTATTGCTGAAAAGAAAGAAACTGCAGTCTAAGAGGAACCGAGTTAGTAAATGTTTTTATCTTCATTTCACTAAATTTATCTAGCTTCTGTGTTCCTAGCACATATTTCGCCTTAATGTACTGATATATGAAAAATATATGGCTTGTGCTAGAAATACCAGCGATAATAATTATTTTTATTTTATCGCATTTTGACTTGTTTATATATATATATATATATATATATACCTATACACGACCGGCTTCTTTCAGTTTCCGTCTACTAAATCTACCCACAAGGCTTTGGTCGGACCGAGGCTATAGTGGAAGACACTTGCCCAAGGTGCCACGCAGAGGGACTGACCCCGCTACCATGTGGTTCGTAAGCAAGCTACTTACCATACAGCCACACTATTTTTATCTCGCGCTAAACCGCTAAATTTACACGGAACATAAACGAAATAGTGTTGTTTGTAAGGGTTTGGAGAGAAAAACGAACTACAAAGTCTCGAACACACACATACACACACACACACACACAACACACGCACACACACAACACACACACGACACACACACAACACACACACACACAACACACGCACACACACACACACACACCAACACACCACACACACACACAACACACGCACACACACACACACATACACAACACACACACACAACACACGCACACACACACACACAACA
>NW_021830463.1:25000-30000 GCF_006345805.1 Octopus sinensis | reverse complement strand
AAATAAAATTCGAATTATTTAAATTTGAAAATCTGATAGAAATATTAGTTTAATATTGCGGTTACACTGAAAAGAAAATTTCTTCCAACCGGCCTCTAAATATCAAATTGACCATGGAAATATCATGAACAGAAAAAGAGAAGAATAACCAGTTTCAATTCGAAAGCAATTCATGCTACTACATATATGATACGGGAGTGTAGCATACAAGAGTATATAGTTCTGGTGAAGGAAATCTAGGGGCCGCTTTCAGTAGTCAGTGGTTTATATCACACTTCGGTAGGAGGCATCTAGCTGACAGAATCGCCACTGCGCCGGGCAAAATGCTTCGCGGTAGTTCATCTGTCTTTACGTTCTGAGTTCACATTCCGCCGAGGTCGACGTTACCTTTCATCCTTTAGGGGTCGATAAAAAAAGTGCCAGTTGAAAACTAAGTTCGATGAAATCGACTTGCGACTTCCCTAGAAATAGCTGGCATTATGGCCAAATTTGAACCCGATATACTTCAGTATAGGTAATTATTTCAACTACACATATCTGCGGGCTTTATTAATCTTATCTTTTATTCTTTCAAATCAAAGTAGCCAAGCACATTATTTATGCCCACCATGTGTTACTATATTAACTTCTAATTTCTCTTCATAATAATAATTTTTTTTTATTACCCACAAGGAGCTAAACATAGAGGGGACGGATCTTTACACTGAAACCTTAAAGCTAAAACCAGTACAAACGCGCGAACGGTGTCATAAATAACAGTGACAAACGAAAAATACACCGCCGATAGTTGTTGTTCACAAACAACGGCAGTAATTTTATTCGCCTGAATATACGTCATTGATTGGTTGAAATTACCGGAATACGACAACTTTAACGTGAAATAACTTCCTAAATACAAGCTTTTCTCACAATCGCTAAGAATAAAATATGTTTTATAGGACACATTCTACCAGTGTCCGAAGTTTGAAAGTTTTTATTTACAAAAAATAATTTTTTAAATCTGTCGGTCTAAAGGTAAAAATCCGAGAGGACAAACAAGGATAGACAAATGGATTAAGTCGATTATATCGAGCCAGTGCGTAACTGGTACTTATTTAATCGACCCGAAAGGATGAAAGGTAAATCGACCTCGGCGGAATTTGAACTCAGAACCTAACGGCAGATGAAATATCGCTAAGCATTTCGTCTGTGATACTTCTCACACTCCGCGATCCCCATTTAACTTGATAAATTAAAACCTAATTACATTTTTACATATTCTGAAGCATGTGTTGAAACAAATGTTGCTGTATTTTGAAAGAGTAATGTATCCTATCATTGGTCCTATGTCTATTATTTTTCCTTTTATCAATGGTAATTTTCACCTCAATTATCTTACTCTTATACTCTTATATTTGTTTCAGTCATTTGACTGCGGCCATGCTGGAGCACCGCCTTTAGACGAGCAAATCGACCCCAGGACTTATTCTTTGTAAGCCTAGTACTTATTCTATCGGTCTCCTTTGCCAAACCGCTAAGTTACGGAGACATAAACACACCAGCATCGGTTGTAAAGCAATGCTAGGGGGACAAACACACAAACACATACACACACATATATATATACATATATACGACAGGCTTCTTTCAGTTTCCGTCTACCAAATCCACTTACAATGCATTGGTCGGCCCGGGGCTATAGCAGAACACACTTGCCCAAGATGCCGCGCAGTGGGACTGAACCCGAAACCATGTGGCTGGTTAGCAAGCTACTTACCACATAGCCACTCCTGCGCCTATAGCCACTCCTGCGCCTATGTCTATTACTATGTCTATTACTATGTCTATTACTATGTCTATTACCTTTTCTCAGTGGTAATTTTCCCCTCAGTTATCTTGTATATATTTTAGAAATCCATCTAACGAATGATAACGTTACAGGACGGACGACGCAAAAAACATTTGTGGGAAGAAACACAAATCGTGCTGAATTTGTAGTTCGTCGAACAAAATGCGGCGTTTCCTCCAGCACTCAAATGCCTTCAAAAATAAGTTTTTTCCCCTTTCATAATTACGGAGTCAATAAAATATGTACCAGCTGATAACGGATCCGTGTAATCGAATTCCTTTCCTCTCAAAATTGATGTCCTTGTAACAAAAATATGAAATCATCTTTATTAAAACGCAGCACAACCGGTGAGCGGACAGAATCGTTTGCACCCCGGACAAAATGATCAACAATTTTTCATCCATCTTTACATTCAGAGTTCAAATTCCGCTGAGGTGGGCTTACTTTGTCCTTCATGGTTCGGGTCGATAAATTGAACGCCAGAGGAGCACAGGGATCGATATAATCGACTATTTATCTCCCCTAATATTTCAAGCCCTGTCCCCGAAAAGCTCTACCTGCGACGATTTCGTCTCAATCGAAGGAGAGGAGCTTTCTCCGTCCGGGTTGCGGATCCGTGGAACAACTGCCAGACGAGATGGTGAAGATGCCGACGACCGCTTTGTTCAAAGCCTCCCTTGACCTCAAGTGGCCTGAACTCTTTACATGAACACCACCCTGTACTTAACTCCATGTCCCCCTACATGGCCTTGCTATTTGCTTTTGAGCCAAATTAACTAACTAACTAACTAACTATTTTAGAAAGCTTTGTTAAAAAAAAATACAAAGGTAGCGACCTGGCAGAATCGTTCGCTCCTTAGAGAATATACTAAACAACATTTCTTCTAGCTCTTCAAGTTCAAATCCCACCGATGTCAACTTTGTCTCTAATCAATTCACGGTCGATGAATAAAAAAAAACTATTTCTTTACTACCCACAAGGGGCTAAACACAGAGAGGACAAACAAGGACAGACAAACGTATTAAGTCGATTATATCGACGCCAGTGCATAACTGGTACTTATTTAATCGACCCTGAAAGGATGAAAGGCAAAGTCGACCTCGGCGGAATTTGAACTCAGGACGTAGCGGCGGACGAAATACCTATTTCTTTACTACCCACAGGGGGCTAAACACAGAGAAGACAAATAAGGACAGACAGGCGGATTAAGTCGATTATATCGCCCCCAGTGCGTAACTGGTTCTTATTTAATCGACCCCGAAAGGATGAAAAGCAAAGTCGACCTCGGCGGAATTTGAACTGAGAACGTAGCGGCAGACGAAATACTGCTAAGCATTTCGCCTGGCGTGCTAACGTTTCTGCCAGCTCGCCGCCTTCGATAAAATAAATACCATTCAAGTTGTTGATAAATATAATTGGTTAAAATCGACGAACCATTCCACAAAAAAAAAAGTAATAATAAAATATGGCTCTTTGGTTAATGCAGAACATACTAATAGTTGTGTATGCATGTGTGGACGCATGCGCGTGTCTATTAATATGACGTCCGATGGAGAAACAGGAAACTTTTCATATGAAATTATTCTTGTTGTTAAGTTTCATTCCGGTACGTCCCAGGTTCAAATACCACCATGGTTCACTTCGAATTTTTTTCTTTTTTTTTTTTTACTCTTTGAGTCGATAAATTTAATGCCATTCTAGTCATGGGGGTTGATCTAATCGACTGTTCCTTTCCCCAAATCCATGGCATTGTGCCTGTACTGGAAATCAATATTTAAGCACGCGTCTTTACGCATTACTTGAACTAGCGCTGGGGTCGAAGCGACTTTCACTTAACTTTCTCTTTCTTTATCTCTCTTTCTTTCTCCCCCATCACATCTTCCTCCACCCATTCCATCACCCTCATCCCCACCTTCTCACTTCCTCTCTACCTCTCTCCCTCTGTGGCTATAGATTAAGTAACGCGACTAACTACTCCACTGAGCATCCGATTCAGAGTTATTGATTGTTAGTGATCTTATTAATAGTGAAGAAACTTTTAATTCATTGCTGTCTTATCAAAGCCATTTCTGTGGTCGACGCTGTGGATGCCTTGATCATCAACTAGCCTATATTGTTGTTGTTGTTATTGTAGTAAATGATAAACAAAAGTTGATCTAAGAGATTTATAATAAAAATGCACTCAAATCATACCAATGAGTACCTGCTTTCGTTTTTAGATGCTGTTGTATGTATGATTTGTGGGCTATATGGCTACTATTTCTAGCAGGTTCTTCCACCATGTATTGAACCGTTGTTGGCTCATCGCATATTGTTGTTATTGTTGCTGTTGTTGGTGTTGTTGTTAGTGGAGAAGCAGGTTACAGCGCTTCCATATGCAGTACTTGCGTGTATAATGGTAAGCTACTCTTGTTGGTTGTTATGATGGTAGAATTAGGTTTAATATCGATTACGGAATTGTGAAGTTTTTGGTGTGAAGGGCGGGCTTTAAAGAGCTTCAAAGTAGTGAAGATGGTACCGATGACGAAGGCGGTGTTGGTTGTGGTGATGGTGGTGGTGGTTGTTGTTGTGGCTCTGATTATGGTGTTGGTAGAGATAGTGTGGATGATGATGATGATGATGATGATGATGACGATGACTGCGTTAGTAACGTCGGTGGTGGTACTGATCGTGGTAATGGTGTTGGTGGTGGAGGTGGTGGTGGTGGTGGTGGGTGTGGGTTTGACATCGGCGATGACGGTGGGTTTTTGTCGGCGTTGGTGATGGTTGTGGTACCGGTAGTGTTAGTGTTAGTGTCGGTGGGAGGCAGCAGCGGCGGTAGGAGTCATAGGGCCGTGGTGGAGGTGATGGTGGTGGTGATGACGGAAGAAGAGTCGAGGGAATTTGGATGTTAAAATGAAAAAAAAAAAGATGCTAAATAAGTATAAAAGGAATAAAAAGTAACCGGGAAAAATTACACCCACACTCACAAACACACATGCAACATATATATATATATATATATATATATATATATACATATATATGTATGTATGTGTGGTATATGTATATATATATGCATATATATATGTATATACATATATATATGTATATATATGTATATATATGAATATATATGTATATATATATATATGTATATACATATATGTATATATATATGTATATATATAT